>NC_060276.1:22951383-23012087 GCF_021613505.1 Equus quagga | reverse complement strand
AGTTATGTGGTGCCCACTGCGACATGGGTTTTAGGTAAAATTCTGGGACAATTCAGAGAAAACCCTTTTCAAAAAGATTCTCTGAGTGTTCCATTCTTCTCTAATCTCTTCTTAGTTCTTCTTCCTCTTTTTAAAGAGATGATCCTGATGATATATCTCTAGGAGGCTTGCCTCATGCTTTGCTATTCCAACATTAACAGCCATCACCAATATATTCAGTAGTCTTTTAAAAAAAATTACCTTAGGGGCTGGCCCCGTGGCCGAGTGGTTAAGTTTGTGCACTCTGCTGCAGGCGGCCCAGTGTTTCGTCGGTTCAAATCCTGGGCGCGGACATGGCACTGCTCATCAAGCCACGCTGAGGCAGCGTCCCACATGCCACAACTAGAAGGACCCACAATGAAGAATATACAACTATGTACCGGGGAGCTTTGGGGAGAAAAAGGAAAAAAATAAAATCTTTTTTTTTAAAAAAAAGAATCTGTTTACCTCTTAGACAGTAGACTTGTAATTGTGATAGTTGCCATTTGAACATGAGGTAACACACAGACATGGCAGATAAGCTTTTCTTGGAGATAGAAAACAGAGAGAAGTGGAAATTACATAAGGACCTATAAATTGCATGGTTTCCTCCAGGTATCCATAAGAGGAATTGTAAAAAAAAAAAAAAAAGAAAGAGCATCACAAATGTGTGCTGGTATAAGCAAATGTAGTCTGTGTTTCAGCAAGAGTATGTGAATTAATAGGGTTCTATCTCTGTATAGATCTAAGTAAAGAACAAGTAATATGAACAATGAAATGAAAAGTAGGAAAGTCCAACCCATTTCTCAAGCCAATGCTGGCACATCCTGCAAACTACTGCAAGATTCAGTTTCCAAAAGTACAATTATGGTCACAATGCTACCATTCATTCGTGCCTTCAAAAATATTTCCTGAGCATCTACCATGTGCTAGGCCCTAGGCACTGGGGATAAAAAAAATTTATAAGACTTAAAGGGCTCATAGTCTAGTAAGGAAGACAGACAAGTAAACTGACTGTGGAATTTTCAGATATAAAACTCAGGAGAACATTAGGTTGGAGATAGATACTGTAAAATCCTAAAGATAGTGGTGGTACTTGTAAATAAAAGAGTAGGTGAGACTCTCCAAGAAGAATAAACAACATTTAAGACTTTGAGAAGACTAAGAAAGAATAGCCAGAGGGGTAGGAAGAAAACCAGGACACAATGGTGAGGAAAGAGTTTCAAGAGGAACTTGTAGCATTATCAAAGGCAGCAGAGATAAAAGAAACAACAAAAAATATTCGGAAAAGATCAGTGTTTCTCCAGTTCCTATTAGTATATATAAACTTACCAGTATTACACTCAGAAAAATTCCATAAAATGCTCTCACCTGGGGCCGGCCAGGTGGCACAGCGTTAAGTTCTCACGTTCCGCTTCGGCAGCCGGGGGTTTGCCGGTTGGGATCCTAAGTACGGACCTATGCACCACTTGTCCAGCCATGCTGTGGCAGGCGTCCCGCATATAAAGTAGAGGAAGATGGGCACAGATGTTAGCTCAGGGCCAGTCTTCCTCAAAAAAAAATGCTCTCACCCCTTTTTTCCCCACAAACATTTTTGTATTTCTTTCCTTTACTTCTACTCTTGAAGGACTTGGAATACTCATTGCACCATGAACATGCTGAGAACTTGCTTACCTCTGTGACTTAATTCATGTTGTACCTCTAAAGAGAATGACCTCCTCCTGGATGAGGCACACCTGTCCACATTCTAGCACTACTTCTAGGCTCGTATCTTCTCTGAAAGCCCTCTTGGTAATCTTTACCACTTTTAAATTCCCATAGCACTTTTTAAGATATCTTCCTGGGCACTTCTCATATTACATATTGGATTACAGCTATGGGTACACTCTATATACTTTTCCTATTCTCTCTGCTTTTTCATGGAAGAGTCTGTGGCACATTCATATTCAAAACCTCAGCATAGTACCATGCATAATGTAGATGTTTACTAAATATATGCTGAATGGTGAGTAAATAGATGCTGGAGTATCCCAACAAAACAGCACAATGAGTGACACTTAGTGCATTCTCAATATTTGTTGTGTGAAAATATAAGCAAAACAATTTCCTATTATTTAACCTTCAAATTCTCTTTCTGATTTTCTTTCAATCCCTGAGTGTCTATTATCTTTATGGGCAATATCTGTATGAGAAAATTTTAGGCCTTTGTAGGATACCCTGACTTATGTTTCTGTATAACCAGAGTAAGCATTCCATATTAATTGAATGATTAATCTTAATTATGGGGTAAGTCCGACATAGGGACAACTATTTCATTATAGTGATAATGTTCATTGCAGAAATTATCAAAAATAGAGTACAATATTTGGCAAACCAATGGTCTGACTCAGTATGCAATATCTTTATAAAATGCTTGGTTCCTAGACTCAAAGACAATTTGTCAAGAAGAGGGGCAGGTCATTCTTGGTTCATGAAAGAAGAATTATATAAATGATTTTATGCTCATTTCAGTTGAACGCTGTTCATTTTCTTCTTTAAGATCGAGTGGAACTTAATATTCTAGGGTGCTTAAAACTCCTAACAGTAATCTTTTGATTTATTGCCATAAAGACAAATTTACTTGAAGAAACAATAGGGGAAGACATGTATCACTATAGAAAAAAATGGAAGTTGTTGCAGAATGCCTTTCTGTTATGAAATAAATGTGGAATTTGAGGTTGAAGCTTATTTAATTTTTATTTTTGGGGATCCCTTCAAAGCGTTTAGAAAAAAATATTTGAGAGAGCAGTACTATAATACTATCATGAAAACCAGCCTTCCTAGAAAGAATTAAAGATAATTTTTTGTGCAGTTCAAAATGATTTTGGTAGATGAACATAAAATTTTCATGGGAGGTGGATGTATCGATCATTTAGACTATAAACAGCTTAGAAATACCTCAAATTTCTTTTAAAAAATGTACTGAAGAGACATTATGAAAGGTGGAATAAATCATGTTTTTCCACAGCTCCCCCAAATATTTATTTGCCTAAAACAGGTACGGAAATCCGAAACTAGACATACACATTGACATTTTCTTGACAGATTCATAACCCTATGGTTTCCAAAACTTTAACGTTCAATAACATTTCATTAGTATACTCCAGTGTATTTATTACTATGCATTATTAATACAGATATGTGCCTAGGAGATGTACAATTTGTAATTATTTTTCCTTTCAAAACATAATAGCTTCACACTGGGCTTGTTGCAGCTATGATATTTCATCTCCGAATTCTCCTTTAAACTTTCTGGGGCTGTGACAGAAATTTGTATTTGAACAGAAAAGCTGTCAAGAAGGTGCTGTGGTACTATCCATCACATTTTTAATCCTGACCATACTTAGATGCTACTGAGGTTGGCTGTCCAAGACACTAAATAAAGATTGAAATTATGCCTTCTGTTCTTACGCATCAAAGTAGCACCGTTATACCAAATTCAATAGGCCTGTATTACACTCTATTAATTTTCTATTAGTTCTCAGCTATGCAAAATCCAACCATGGTGTCACTGTGGTTTAGACATGCAACCTCGATTCCAGCATCAAAAAAATGGAACCTGTCACTTCTAATAATTTTACAGGAGATTCTACAAATGTAAATCCTTTTTCATCTTGTCATCCTTTCATGTCTTTAATGAGTTTGCTCACTAACAGTGTAGAATCTTAATTTAACTTTCAGAAATATTAACAGCTATTATAATTGAGCATATCTAGGAGTATACTAATTTATATATAAAAAGCATAATTTATAATACCTGAAACATTTGTCTTTAAAAAATCCCATTGTTATTTAATTATATATCAGAAAGAAAACAAAGACAATGGTGAACTCAAGATTCCTAGACAAACTGCATATTTTGAGAGAAAGCAACACTTAATATAATCAAATGATCTACAAGTTAAACTCAACTATTTGTAAAAGTAAGCATACACTGTGCATTTGGAAAACAAAATAACCAAGGATTACCATGTTACAGTTACATCATGGAAAATAGTTAACTCCGTGGAATAGGTGCCATGATCAGCCTGACAAGTACTTTACATGAAATATTAGTATATTCTCTCAGAGAAGTTGATGCTTCATTTAGATACATTGACTTTTGGCCACTATTGCTGACCTTTAAATTTAATTAAATCCCTTAGAATCCAGATCTACACCCTTTTCTCTCTCTTGACAACTTTTCATTTGAATGTCTGTAATAAAGTCCACTAAAATCCATGTTATCCCATTATTGAAAATAATGTTTGCTGTAGTAGGATCTCAGCTATAATACTTTAAGTCGAAGGAAAACAATGACTCAAAGTTTTCAATTTTGAACTACAAACTTCATTATTAAATTTTCTAAAGATTAAATGGAGTGGATTTGATAGTGGCATTACACTAATTTTTCCTTTAATCTATTTCCCCAATTTCACTTAGTTGAATTATTTTATAAACAATAATATAACAGCAATTTTTTACGGAGAATTAGTGAAACTTACCTGGTGTTCCAGAATCCTACATTAAGGAGTCTGAAGCCTTAGGTGTTTGGTTGGAGAAGTAATATTATGCGAGTCAAGTCTGCCAAGCCACAATTACTCAAGTATTCCAAGTCTTGGCATTCCAATTTAACTGTGAATCTTAACTGCTCCAAACTGCTTTATCGTGACACAAGAAATTTTTTTGTATATACATCGGAAACAGAATACTTTATTCATTTCAATCTTTTCTGTCCATTACCATTTTAGGGGAGCTGAATTGCTGAAAGTTTGTCATTATCTCAGTGTCAACTGCCGGGGTGGCTGAATTTTAGCATAAGTCATGATATGTAGTGGTTTCAAGGTAAGTACATGTATGATTACTCAATGAATATGCATTTTACTATTTATCAAAACAAAGTATCTTTGTCTATAATTTTGAACCTCTCTAACTTAGCATTTATATTAGAGTTTTTACATATAAAAAGAGCATTAATAGTGAATAGCTATCAACCATTTATGTCTCAGGCATTGAGTGAAGTCTTTTACATATATTATCTCATTTAATTTTTGCATTAGCCCTATATGACATATAAAGAAACATATACACAAAATAGTTGACAACTTGTTTACGATCATATAACTTGTAAGTGTTAGAATCAAGATTTGAACCTTTGTCTTAACCACAATTGCTACTTCCATAACAAAGTAAGATAGATCCATGACATTGGTGACTATAATTGTGAAGCATCAATCTGAATACTTAAGGTCTGTATATTGCATTGTCTGTGTATTATATATTAATAAAATGTAAATCAAATTTCTTCCTGAATTTAGCTTCATCTCTAAACTAATCAAGTATATGCTAAGGAGTCAAGAAAGAAATCTTTATCAGAGAATTTTTCACCCTCTTCTCCCTCTTATTTGTGGAAACGAATGAATTCATGTAAGCTGCATCTACATTACAAGGGAAAGAAGGAAATTATGACAAAGCATATTCCTTTTTCACAAATGAAGCCTATTTTTAGGCATCCTGTATTAATTTCCAAAAAGAGTATTATATTAACCAAGTATAACTAAATTCATAATATTCAGATAGAAACATATCAATACTTGCATAAAATTTCACATTATAAAAGAATTTATTGCAGAGTCCCATTTAAGTTGCTTTTTTTTGGAGTTGCCACATATGACTTAATTTATAGAAATTAAATTTACATATAATGGTTCAGGAACATAATCATTAAGTAAAGTGAGGCTTAACGGTATTTGTTTAAAATTTTTCTTTTCCTTTTTTGGAGACTTTAATGTGTGTTGTCTTTTCACTATGTACAACATTTGAAGCATTTAAAAATTGTATACAACATCCTTTGGTCTTTTTTTGTGTACTTTTTCTTCATAGAACATCATATTTAAAATCACTGCCTAGCCAAGTAGTGCCTGGGGCAGAAAGGGGAAAAGCACTTGTTAGAAATGGTGTGAATGGGAGGTAGATTATTAGGGGCAGCAGGGAGAAAAGGTAGACCTTCTTGTGAGCAACTGGAGTTGAGAATATTGATGTTCATAGGAATTAGAAAGATCGAATACTGAGGGTAATACTCCTTAAGATACTGCAAGCTAAATAAATGGTCTGACATATAGCACCCACAGAGATGGGGATATCATGCATACACCTGTGAATTTCTGGGCCATAAATCCTTCCTTTATATGTAGCCAAATGGGAAAAGTGCTATTTGGAAGACAGAATATCTGATTTGCTGCCATGTTCTGGGGGAAAATTAAGAATCTCCTTGATGGTGAATATTACTTTTTTTTTCAGGAAAAAAACCCACAAAGTACTTTGAGGAGTCTTTTTGGTTGAAAGACTTAGAACCCAGGGCACTAAAAGATCCAACTTCATAGTGCTACCTAAGACACTGTAAGAGATTTTTTAGCTCATGCAGGTAGCCTGAAAGAAAGATGAAAGGACACCAATGTGGAGATGAAAGTAAAGGAAACAAGTCTCGTGAGAGAGATAGAAAGAAACCTGAAAAGGTGACAGTTAGCCTAAGGAAGTGATACAGCCACCAAGAAACTTACTGGGCAGGGAAGGCCCAGTAAAATTTTAGGGCAGTGATGTTTGGTGCTAAATTTTAAGTTGTTTTCTGTCATGCTGTAACCCCACTATATTACTCCAAACCTTCAGTCTAAACTTGATAAGGGTAAAATACTCTTTAAGTGTTGTTTGGTAGGGAATGAAGGAATAAGGGTAGTAGGGGAAGAGGTACGTGGGAAAAGCATCAGGCTTCCACTTCCCAGTCCACCCAAGCAAATTTGGAGGCATAGGTAGTAGTACTGTGATTAAGCTGCTGTGTTTGAATATTAAAGAAAGAGTGAACCTCGAGGCTAGAGGACTAAGGGACACACTCATTAATCATAGATGAATTAGGTATATGTGTGGAACGTGTTCACCTATGAAGCACATTGCTATGAGTAAAAGTTCTTATTTGTTTAGTGCAATATTTTCCAGCTGATACTGAGTAACATAAGAAATCATCAAATAGTTTAATGAATGAAGCACTTCTCTCCACTAAGTGCAACACGGTTAAGTACGAAAAACATTGATGTTAAAGCAGATTATTGATGTAGTGAATAGCATATAGTATATTTGGAGATAGGCTTAGTGTAGTTTCTGTGAAAATAAGTGAATCACAGAAACATCTACAGTTGGATGCTTCAAATCACATTTTCTGTGAAACAGGATGCATTATTCAATATTGTTTTAGAAATTGGAGGTTAAATCTTACGCAGCTGCTAATATGTCCCTAATGTGAAGAAAAGAACAACACAAATGATGACCCATGTTGTCATATAGGTTGTTATGCCCATAACATCTGAGTCATCTCATTTTAGAAATCTGATAAAGGAGACAATAATTTAATAATATGGACTATATATTCCTATAAAGTCAAGAAAATGGATCCTGGTAATGGCGTGTGCTCAAATTATGGGTCCCTAAGTAAGAATATTAGAACAGGCTTCTATTCCATTTCCTAACTGCAAAATAATCACTGCTTCAGGGAAAAGTTCTGCTTGGCTCTCATCATTTCTGCTACCTCCATCTAGGTGAATAAGAAGGAATCAGGCTGTGACCCTGGGACTGCAAACTATCCCTACGTGTGGAAATGTGTGTGTGCGTGTGTGTGTGTGTGAGAGAGAGAGATAGAGAGAGAGATTCCATAATAGGACATCATCCTAGCTTAATCAGCTATTTAGAATATTATAAATTTCAGGATGCAAGAGATATGTAGATAGGTAAATTCTAGGTCCTTAGCTGCATGTTGGAATCTAGTTTTACATAATATATAGGGCTGACTCTTCTACCTCTAATGCATCACACATTCAGAATGGTTTGTTCCAATTTCCTCATTGGAACCTTGAATTAGCTGCTTCTCTGGATTCAAATTTTACAAGTCTTTCCCACAATCCGCTAACACCTGAGACAAGTTCTGTCATCTATCTTTACTTATGTGTTGTCTTGGCTTGCTGAAACAAGTCCTTCCTCCACTATCTGAAGGCCTTGCTTCAGCTGCAGCCCTTTCCCTTAACGTAAATCAATAGTAATCCAATCTCCCTTTTCAGTTTTTCCCTTTACCAACTTCTTATATATGCATTATCCCTACCGTCCTGGTGTCAACAAACTACGAGTCCTTCAGGAAATTAATATTTTTATCACATTGTTGTGAACAGTAGAAAGGAGTCACAAACTACACATTGTTCAGGATAAGGTGCATCAAAAAGGGCACCCTTTTTGATGCTCTTTCATCCTTCTTATCCCATCTCCATAAATATATGATAAAAAAAGTTAATGAAATGAATAAATATATAATTATTAAATGTCTTAGAATTATAGACTGATAAAATATTAGATCTGGAAAGGGACCTTAAAAATCTTCAACTTTAATCCTCTCATTTTATATTTGAATAATATGAGGCTCAGAGGATTGCAGTAAATTGCCAACATCATAGAGTAAATGGCAAATCCGAGTCTCAGACCCCATTCTCCTGACACCCATTTTAATTTCCTTTTTACTATACCATTGTGCTATAATAGACTTGAAAAATAAATCTCAAGAAGATGAACTGAATTCACTACAACAAACTACTATAAGATGGGAATAAACACGTGTGCATGTTTGTGTGTCGCAGGGATAGCAATTATTTGAATGACTGCAATAATTGTATTCAGTGCCTAATATAATAGAATATTTTTGATTAGTGATCTGGAAATAGAAATGAGAATCAATTTCTGAAGCAGTCATTCAATATTACTCCCAATAGGTAAGGAAAATATAACAAAAGAGAACGATATTTATTAGAAATGATTTATAAATTATTACGGATTTTTATATATCAGAACTCTAGTTGACAACCTCAACTTGTAATAGCTTTTGCTGCATAATAAATCACCCCCAAACTTGATGACTTAATGAGATATCCATCTATTTAATTCACAATTCTGTAAGTCTACAATTTGGCCTAGGATTAGATGAGTGGTTCTGTTGGTCTCAGCAGTGCTCATTCAGGTATCTGCAGTCAGCTATTGGTCAGATAGGAGCTCTGCTTCTGGGAGTTGGCTGGCTCCTCACTGGATTTACTGGGGCAACAGGGACCTGTCTATCATCATCCAACAGGATAGCCTGGATTTGTTCACCCTAGGCAGAGTAACATGAAAGACAGCAGAACATTCAAAGCCTCCCGAAGCCTAGGTGTAGACCAGCTCAGTATTGCTCCTGATGCATTCTATTAGCCTAAACAAATCTCAGAGCTCGCCCAGATTCATGTGTTGGGGAAAAATATACTCTGAAATTTAATGGGAGAAGCTGAAAAATTACATTGCAAGGGGCCTGGATATGAAAAGGGGGGAATAAGTGCAATCATTTAAAAACCTATAATACTACCCAAACCATGAACAACAAGCAGCAAACACATTATCTCTCACTCTCTCTTTCTCCATATATATGTATATATATATATATATATATATATATATAAATCTATTTAATATATATATACAAGAATGTTATATTAAATTTGTGTAAATATATATTTATATAAATTTAAATTTCCAACTTCTTGCTATTGATATTAAGTATTTTATGTTTATATTTATATTGCACATTATTATGTTACATGTTTCTCAGCTATTCACTGTTTTTTAACAAATTTTGTAAATGTTAGAACCAGTTTGAGATTTGTGAAGATAGTACAGAGAGTTCCTATATACCTTAAAGCCATTTTCTCTGATTATTAACATGTAATATTAGTATAGCATATTTGATATAATTAATAAATCAATATCAATACCTTATTATTAACTACAGTCCATACATTATTCAGATTTTTTTAGTTTTATTTGTTTGTTCTCTTGTAGTCAAATGAGGCTTGTTTAATTAATATGATCAAATGCATTTTCTTCTTTAGCCTCTTGATGTGGTGGATATTGATTGATTTTCAAATGATGAACCAAATTTGAATCCCTAGAATAAATCCCACTTGCTCATGGGGTTTAATTATTTTCAGACATTGTCGGATTCAATTTGCTGATGTTTTGTTGAGAATTTTTGCATCCATATTCATGAGACACATTGGTCTGCAGATTTTATTTCTTGTAATGTCTTTGTCTGGTTTTGGTATTAGGGTAATACTGGCCTTAAAGAATGAGTTTGGAAGGGTTCCCTCAGCTTCTATTTTCTGGGAGAGACTGTGGAATATTGCTATCATTTCCTCCTTAAATGTTTGGTAGAATTAACCAGTGAAACCATCTGAACCTGGTGCTTTATTTTTTGGGAAGGTTATTCATTAATGATTCAATTTCTTTACTGTGCATAAGAACATTCGGGTTATCAATCTCTCCTAGTGTGAGTTTTGGTAGTTTGTGTCTTTCAACTGTTTGGTCTCTTTCATCTAAGTTATCAAGTGTGTGGGCATAGAGTTGGTCATAGGATTCCTTTATTATAGTTTTCATGCTTATGGGGTCTGTAGTGATGACCCATTTTTCATTTCTCGTATTGTTAATTTGTGTCTTTCTTTTTTTCTTAGTTAGCCTGGATAGACACATCAATTATATTGATCTTCTCCAAGAACTGGCTTTTGTTTCCAATGATTTTCTCTATCATTTCCCTGTTTTCAAGTTCATTGATTTCTGCTCTAATTTTTGTTATTTATTTTCTTCTGCTTACTTTATACTTATATTGCTCTTCCTTCTCTCATTTCTTAGGGTGATATTTAGGTTATTGAGTTTAAATCTTCTTTTCAAATACATGCACTTAATTCTATAAATTTTCCTCTAAGCTCTACTTTTGCTGCATCCCTCGAATTTCGAGAAGTTGTATTTTCATTTTGATTTAGTTCAAAATATCTTTTTTAATTTCTCTTGAGGTTTCCTCTTTGACCCATGGATTATTTATGTGTGTGTGTGTGTGTGTATTTTAATTTCCAAATAGTTGAGTATTATCCAGTTAACTTTCTGTTAATAGATTTCTAACTTAATTCCACATGCTTTGTATTATTTATATTCCTTTAAATTTGTTAAAGTGTGTTTCATGACCCAATTGCCTTCTATCTTGAATATTCTATGTGATATTGAGAAAAATGTGTATTCTAATGTTGTTGGAAGGAGTCTTCAATAAATGTTATTTAGATCAAGTTGATTGATGGTACTGTTCAGGTCATCTACATCTTTACTGATTTTCTGCCAATTTGATATATCAATTGATTATGGAGGGGTGTTGAAATCTCCACTTATATGAATCTTTCTATTTCTCCTTTCAGTTCTATTGATTTTTGCCTCATCTATTTTGGCACTCCATTGATAGGTGCTTACATGTTTAGGATTCTTATGTCTTCTTGGAGAATGTACCCCTTTAACATTATGTGTGTCCCTTTTTTTTATCCCTGATAACCATCCTTCCTCTGAAGTCTTCTTTGTCTGAAGTTATTACAGCTACTCCAGTTTTCTTTTGATCAGTATTAGAAAAGTGTATTTTCATTCATCTCTTTACTTTATTTGTGTCTCTATATTTAAAATAAATTTCTTGTAGACAACATATAGTTGGATGTTGTTTTTTAATGCATTCTGATAATAAAGTAGATAATATAGATATTAATTCAACTAAATTAATAGTAATTTTGTGTGAATAGTCTAACAACAATAAAAAATTAATATCTGCCATGCTTGTATCTGTTTTCTATACATTGCATTTATTCTTCATTCTTTTTTCACTCCTCTTTTTTTCTGGCTTCATCTCTCGTTTTAATTGAACATTTTTATGGTTTGATTTTTAGAATTTTCATGGTTTTCCTCTCTTAGCATATCAATTACACTTCTCTTATTAAAATTAAGTGAGTGGTTTCTTTAAAATGTACAATATACTTTTAAAACTAATCTAAGTCTACCTGTACATAATGCTATACCACTCTATGGGTATTGCAGCTGTGTTATAAAAGAGTGTTCCCAATTCCTCCGTCTCATCTCTTATGACATTGCTATCATTCATTTCAGTTATCCATACTTTATGTAAGTACATTATTATTATTATGTTAAACAGTTATGTTTTAGATCAATTAAGAATAAGAAAAAATATTATTTATGTTAATTTATTGCAGCTCCAATGTTTTTCCTTTCTTTGTGTAGATTCCAGTTTCTGACGTATATCCTTTTCCTTGAAGAAATACTTTAATATTTCTTTAAGAGAAGTTCTGCTGGTGATGAACTCCTTCAATTTTTGTTTGTCTGAAATAAATCCATTTCTCCTCCAGTTTTGAAGGACAGTCTCACTGAATATAGAATTATAAGATGGTGCTTTTGTTTTGTTTTTCATTTTAACATTTTAAATATTTCACTCCACTCTCTTCTTACTAGCCTGCTTTCTGATGAGAAGTCTACTTTAATTCTTTTCCTTGTTACTCCACAAGTGAGATGCTCCTCCCACTCTGGCTTTCTTTAAGATTTTTCTCTTTCTCCTTGGTTCCTTGCAGTTTGAATATGATATGTTGAGGTGTAGAAATTTTAATCTACACCTCTGAGAAAGTGAGCTTCCTGAATCTATAGTTTTGTGTCTGTCATTAATTTAGGAAATTCTCAGTCTTTAATACTTCAAATATTTCTTCTATTCCTTCTTTATTTCTTCCCATTATCTGTATTTTATACCTTTGGTACTTGTCCCACAGTTCTTGGATATTCTGTTCGTTTTTCTTTTTTTTTTCTCTTTGCATTTCAGTTTTGGAAATTTCTCTTTACATATTTTCAAGCTTGCTGATTTTTTTTTCTCAACCATGTTTACTCTATTGAGGAGCCCATCAAAAGCATTCTTCATTTCTGTTACAGTGTTATTGATTTCTAACATTTCTTTTTGATTCTTTCTTAAAATTTCTCTCTGTTTACATTTTGCTCTCTGTTCTTGCATGTTGTCTACATTTTCCATTAGAGTCCTAACATATTAATTATAGTTATTTTAGATTCCTTTTCTGATAATTCCAACATGTGCATCATATCTGAGTCTGGTTTTGATAATTGTTTTGTTGCTTAAGACTGTGGTTGTTTTCACCTTTTGGCATGCCTTGTAATGTAATTTGTTGTTGAAAACCAGACGTCAGAAATAAGAACTGAGGTAAATAGGTCTTTAGAATGAGTTATTATATTAATCTCTATAGGAATTGTGCTGTATTTCATGTTTACTGTAGTTGTTGGTGCCAGAGGCTTCAAATTCCTCTTGTGTTTTTGTTTTGTCTCCCTTCTTGGCTTTGGAATACGCTAAGTATTCCTCCTCAAAGAGTCTGCATCTTGCAGTCCGCTGTAATTCCCTATTATATTATATTGGAGCCCTATTGGTATGGCAATAAGTTGTGGTGAAGAAGTGTTCTATAATTTTATGAATAAGTCCTCATCTTTTAGTGGTTCTGTGTCTCTGGGCTTGACCTTCAGAAGTATTTCTCCATTGATAGAGATTATCTCCTCCCAACGGCTTAGATGATACAGGAAGGCTACAGAAGATTGGAATTGGATACTTATCCCTCCCCAAGAAAGATAAGACTCTGGGAAAATCTTTTCCCTTGAGAGTAGGCCTTTGTTAAGGAAAACTCTCTGGGTACATTTGACAACGACTATTCTTGCCCTCCCTCTGCCAGAGCCATAAGTTCACGATTCTTGGATCTTTTCTGTTAGAACCTGATGGGGTTCCTGGAAGTAAAATCCATGAAATTGTGGGACTTCTTCTAAGACTGTGATCCTCAGGAGTTTCTTACTCTCATCATAGTCCACATTCAGCTTCCAACAATTCATCAAAATTACCATGTAAGTGTTTTTACCAGTTAGGGCTCCTGCAGCTTATGCTCCCTGTAAGCACATTTCAGCTATGACTCTCTGGATTTACCTCTCTACCATTTCAGTGCAATGATTTGCCCACTTTGGGTTTCTGATGGGTTCCAGGAAAGAAAATGATTTTCAGTTTTTTTCTTATTGTAAGGCTGAGAGTGGCAACTTCCAAACTCTTTACATGTCAAATTATAAGCTAGGAGTCTCTCAATATACTTTTATATACCATTCTGAGTTGTTTTGAAGATTAAATAATTTAATATATATGAAGCACTAGTATTAGTGCTTGACTCATTCCAAGAGTTCACTAAAGGTTAGTTATTATTATTATTACTAGTTTGATTATGTTTCAGATAGTTTGTTAGTTGGGACACAGAGAAGATTAAAATATAACCCCAATTCACTTGGTCTGATTACAGTTATTAGCCGTGATTACATAATAGTTTATCCACTTCCCTCATTTTATAGTTAAAGAAAATTAACATCAGAAAAATTAAATGTCTTGCCAAGCTAATCAAGATAGATGGTAGTCTAGTGAATAAAAAGTTGCTACGTATACCATGTATAGATCGTTAAGCTTTAAAAATTATGGTATGATAAGCATTTAGGTTAAGATATATTTTATGTAGTATAATATTTTCTTTGAAAATTCATAGGATACTTTTACAGCTTCAATATATTTATTTTTATTGTCACAATGGTTTATAACATTCTGTAACTTCAGTTGTACGTTATTATTTATCAGTTTCTGTACATACGTATCATGCTATCTGCCAATATTCTAATTTTTATCCATCACCCTATGTATGTACCTCTTTACCTCTTTTGCCCACCCTCCTGAATGCCTTCCCCTCTGGTAACCACTAATGTGTTCTCTTTATCCACGTGTTTGTTTATCTTCAACATATGAGTGAGATTATGCAGTGTTTATCTCTCTCTGTCTGGCTTATTTCTCTTAACGTAATACCGTCAAGGTCCATCCATGTTGTTGCAAATGGGACAATTTTGTCTTTTTTATGGCTGAGTCGTATTCCATTGTTTATATATACCACAACTTCTTTATCCATTCATCAGTTGATAGGCACTTGGGTTGCTTCCACATCTTGGCTATTGTGAATGATGCTGCAATGCACTTAGGGGTGCATGTATCTTTATACATTCATGTTTTCATGTTCTTTGGATAAATACCCAGCAGTGAAATAGCTGGGTCCTATGGTAGTTCTATTCTTAATTATTTGAGGAATCTCCATACTGTTTTCCATAGTGGATGCACCAGTTTGCATTCCCACCAGCAGTGTATGAGGGTACCCTTTTCTCCACATTCTCTCCAACATTTGTTATTTGTTGTCCTGATTATTATAGCCATTCTGACTGGTGTAAGGTGATATTTCATTGTAGTTTTGTTTTGAATTTCCCTAATAATTAGTTATTTTGAACATCTTTTCATGTGTCTGTTGGCCAACTGTATATCTTCTTTGGAAAAATGTATGTTTATATCCTCTGCCCATTTTTTGATTGGGTTGTTTGCTTTTTTGTTGTTGAGTTGTATGAGTTCTTTATATTTTTTTGATATTAACCCCTTGTCAGATATATAATTTGCAAATATTTTCTCCCACTTGATGGGTTGGCTCTTCAGTTTGTTCATGGTTTCTCTTGCCTTGCAGAAGCTTTTTAGTATGATGTAGTCTCATTTGTCAATTTTTTCCTTTATTTCTCTTGCCTTAGTAGACATGATGTTCAAAAAGATGCTGCTATGACCAATGGCAAAGAGTGTACTGCCTATATTTTCTTACAGGAGTTTTATGGTTTCAGGTCTTACATTCAAGTCTTTAATCCATTTTGACTTAATTTTTGTGTATGGTACAAGGTGATGATCTACCTTCATTCTTTTGCATGTGGCTGTCCAGTTTTCCCAACACCGTTTAATGAAGTCATTTCTTTTCTCCATTGTATATTCTTGGCTCCTTTGTCAAAGATTTACTGTCTATAGATGTGTGAATATATTTCTAGGCTTTCATTTCTATTCCTTTGATCTGTGTGTCTGTTTTTCTGTGACTACCATGCTGTTTTGATTACTATAGCTTTGCAGTATATTTTGAAGTCAGTTATTGTGATGCCTCCAGGTTTGTTCTTTTTTCTCAGGATTACCTTGGCTATTCGAGGTCTTTTGTGGTTCCACATAAATTTTAAGATTCTTTGGTCTATTTCCATGAAGAATGCCATTGGGATTCTGATTGGGATTGCATTGAATCTGTGTATTGCTTTAGATAATATGGACATTTAAACTATGTTTATTAATCCTATCCATAAGCATAGAATATCTTTCCATTTCTTTATATCTTCTTCAGTTTCTTTCAATAATGTCTTACAGTTTTCAGTGTATAGGTCTTTCACCTCTTTGCTTAAATTTATTCCTAGATATCTTACTCTTTTTGTTGTGATTGTAAATGGGATTGTATTCTTGACTTCTTTTTCTGTTAGCTCCTTATTCATGTACAGAAATGCAACTGATTTTTGTAGTTGATTTTGTATCCTGCAACTTTGGTGTAGTTGTTGATTATTTCTTAGAGTTTTCAGATGGATTCTTTAGGGTTTTCTTTATATAGAATCATGTCATATGCAACAGAGAGAGTTTCATTTCTTCCTTTTCAATTTGGATTCCTTTTATTTCTTTTACTTGCCTAATTGCTCTGGCCCAGATCTCCAGTACTATCCCAAATAGGATTGGTGAGAGTGGGCATCCTTGTCTTGTTTCTGTTCTCAGAGGGATGGCTTTTAGTTTTTCACTGTTAAATATGATGTTGCCTGTGGTGTCATATATGACATTTATTATGTTGAAGTATTTTCCTTCTATGTCCACTTTATTGAGAAGTTTTTTTATCATAAATGGATGTTGGATCTTGTCAAATGCTTTCTCTACATCTATTGAGATGATCATGTGATTTTTATTCCTCATTCTGTTAATGTGGCATATCACTTTTATTGATTTGTGGATGTTGAACCATCCCTGCGTCCGTGGTATAAATCCCACTTGATCATGGTGTATGATCCTTTTAATATATTGCTGTATTTGGTTTGCCAGTATTTTGTTGAGGATTTTTGCATCTATGTTCATCAGCAATATTGGCCTGTAATTTTCATTTTTTGTGTTGCCCTTGTCAGGCTTTGGTATTAGGATAATTTTGGCCTCATAAAATGAGTTAGGAAGCATCCCTTCTTCTTAAATTTTTTGGAATAGTTTGAGAAGGATAGGTATTGAATCTTTGAATGTTTGGTAGAATTCTCCAGAGAAGCCATCTGGTCCTGGACTTTTGTTTTTCGGGAAGTGTTTGATTACTGTTTCAATCTCTTGTGATTGGTCTATTCAGATTCTATATTCCTTCTTAATTCTGTTCTGGGAGCTTGTATGCTTCTAAGAATTTATCAATTTCTTCTAGATTATCCAATTTGTGGGCATATAGTTTTTCATAGTGTTCTCATATAATATTTTGTATTTCTGTGGTATCTGTTGTAATTTCTCCTCTTTCATTTCTAATTTTATTTATTTGAGCCTTTGCTATTTTTTTCTTGGTTAGTCTGACTAAGAGTTCAATTTTGTTTATCTTCTCAAAGAACTAGATTTTAGTTTCATTGATTCTTTCTACTGTTTTTTTTTTGCCTCTATTTCAGTTATTTCTGCTCTAATTTTTATTATTTTCCTCCTTCTACTGGCTTTGGGCTTTGTTTGTTCTTTTTCTGGTTCTGTTAGGTGTAGTTTGACATTACTTATTGGAGATTTTTCTTCTTTGCTGAGGTGGGCCTGTATTGCTATGAATTTCCCTCTTATAACCACTTTTGCTGCATCCCATAATAGTTGGTATGTTCTATTTTCATTTGTCTGCAAGTTTTCAAAAATCTCTCCTGTGATTTCTTCATTGATCCAGTAGTTGTTCAGTAGCATGTTGTTTAGTCTCCACATATTTTTGACTTTACCAGCTTTTTTCTGTAGTTGACTTCCCATTCATAGCATTGTGGTCAGAAAAGATGCTTGATGTGATTTCAATCTTCTTAAATTTATTGATGCTTGCCTTGTTTCCACACATATGATCTATCTTTGAGAATGTTCCATGTGCACTTGAGAAGAATGTGTATTCTGCTGTTTTGGGATGGAATGCTCTCTCTAGATCTATGAAGCCCATCAGATCAAGTGTATCATTTAAAACCACTTTTTCCTTGCTGCCTTTCTGTCTGGATGATCTGTCCATTGCTGTCAGTGGGGTATAAGGTCCTTGACTATTATTGTGTTTCTGTTAATTTCTCCTTTTAGGTCTTTTAATAGTTGTTTTATATACTTTGGTGCTCCTGTGTTATGTGTATTTATATTCATAAGTGTTATGTCCTCTTAGGGGAAAGTCCCTTTTATTATTATAAACTGCCCCTCTTTGTCTCTCATTGTCTTTTTAATCTTGAATTCTGCTTTGTCTGATATAAGTATAGCGACACTTGGTTTCTTTTGTTTGCCATTTGCTTAGAGTATTTTCTTCCATTCCTTCACTCTGAGCCTGTTTGTCTTTAGAGCTGAAATGTGATTCCTGGATGCAGCATAATGTTGAGTCTTGTTTTTTAATACATTGATCTTGTCTTTGTCTTTTGATTGGAAAAGTCAATCCATTTACATTTACAGTGATTATTGATATATAAGAGCTTAATACTACCATTTTATCTCTTGTTTTCTGATTGTTTTATGTTTCCATTGTTTCTCTCCCTTTGTATTTCTGACTGCCATTTCATTTTGTAAGTTTTCTATAGAAGTTTTCTCAGGTTGCTCTTTTTTTATGAATTATAGTACTGCTCTGATTTTTCGTTTAGTGGTTACCTTGAGGTTTATATAAAAGAACTCGTAGACGTGATAGTCCATTTTCTGATAGCCTCTTATCTCTATTATCCTAAACTGGCTCCATTCCTTTCCTCTTCCCCTTCTGAGTTATTGTTGTTACAAATTATTCTGCTTTGTGTTGTGAGTTTGTGACTAAGTTGAAGAGTTTATAGTTACTCTTAATGCTTTCTTTTCCTTTATCTTTTAAGTTATAACTCAGTATTTGCTTCCCTGTCCTGAAATAGAGCTGCAGTTTCCTGATTTTGTCTGTCTATTTATCTCCTTGCTCAAAGCTTCGTAGACCTTGGCCTTTTTGTGTCAGGTATGAGGCCATCCTTGATCATTTCTTGTAGGGGAAGTCTAGTGGCAATGAAGTCCCTCAACTCTTGTTTATCTGGGAAAGCTTTTATTTCTCCATCATATCTGAAGGATAGTTGCACTGGATAGAGTATTCTTGGCTGAAGGTTTTTGTCATTCACTATTTTGTATATATCATTATGTTCTTCCCTAGCCTGTAAGTTTTCTGCTGAGAAATCTGCTGAAAACTTGATAGGAGTTCCATTGTAGGTTATTTTCTTCTGCCTTGCTGACCTTAATATTTTTTGTTTGTCATTGACTTTTGCCAGTTTTATTATTAAATGCCTTGGGAAAGGTCTTCTAGCATTGATGTAATTAGAAGTTCTATTGGCTTCATGTTCTTGATAGTCCAGTTTTTTCCCCAAGTTTGGGAAGTTCTCAGCTATTATTTCTTTGAATAAGCTCTTCGCTTCTTTCTCCCTCTCTTCTCTCTTTAGAATACCTATAATCCTTATATTGCTTTTCCTAACTGAGTAGGATATTTCTCAAATAATTCCTTCATTTTTAACAAATCTTAGTTCTTTCTCCTCCTCCACCTGAAGCAATTCTATATTTCTATCCTCTAAATCACTAATTCTTCCCTCATAACATCAGCTCTAATTTTTAATGATTCTAGATTAATTTTTATTTCATTAATTGTGTCTTCATATCCAGAATTTCTGTTTGTTTCTCTTTATAGTTTAATTTGGTTTGGTGAAGTATTCCTTCATCTCATTAATTTTATTCCTGAACTCACTGAATTGTCTTTTGGAGATTTCTTGTAACTCATTGAATTTCTTTTTGACAAGTATTTTGAATTCTCTGTCATTTAGATTGTAAATTTCTGTGACTTCAGGATTGGTATCTGGAAAATTGTCATTCTCCTCCTCTTAATTGTTGCTGTAGTTTCTCCTGGTGTTTGACGAAGTAATATTTGGCTGAGGCATTTGTAGTAGTATCAGGTCACAAATTCCACTGCTACCACTGGGGGAACACAGGAACTCTGTTTATAATCCCACCCCATCTGCTAGAAGTTGTGGGGTATTATGGACGATTGTGCCAGTTGGCAGAGTGATCACCCAGGTGTGTAAATCTGCTGCCTCTTCATATGGGTGCATCAGCCACTGTGCTTGGTGTGCGGGGCTTCCTCACAGGGTCCAAGCCTGGGCCACAACTTGGGACCACAGTGGCATTGTGAGCTCTCCCACAAGATGGGAAAGTGATCACAAGGTGGCTCAGGGCTGCCACAGCCTGCTCCCATAGTTACACTGAGGTGTGCTCCCACCTTTGAGGCTACAGCAGTACTATGAGCATTCACACCAGCTGTGAAATTGTTCACCTGAGCATGTAGATCCACCACTACCTCTTTTTACAGTGGCATCAACCACTGTGCTTGGTGGGCTGGGCAGATCCCTGAGCCTGGGCCACTCCTTGGGACTGCAGTGGCACTGTGTGCCCTCTCACCAGACGGGAAAGTGATCATGGAGGGGCTGAGGGCTCCCATCATCTGTTTTCACATTCATGCTGAGGTATGCTTCCACCCTTGGGGCCGTAGTGGTACTGTGGGTGCTCACTCCAGCCAGGAGAGTGATCATACACATGCACATGGCTGCCAGGGGGCCACAGAGTGCTCACTTATCTCCACCATCTCCCCAGGGGTAGTCCATCCACCTTCAGATGTATAGCTGCACAAGTCTTTCAGGCATCCTGTTGTGCTGTGTGGATATCCTCTGTTGATCAATGAATGTCCATCTAGTTGTATTTCAAAAGGGGAAAGATAAAGGGAACAGCTCACTCCACCATGTTGCTTACATCATTCCCTCAAGACATTTTTTAAACTTATTATTTGAACCATAGTGATGTGAAAATGCTGTCTTTGAGAACTTAGTGTGTTATAGTTCATAGTGGGCCCAAGACATAAAGTGGCAGGGTTTAAGGGAATGGGAATAGTTTAGAATATCCTAAAGACATTTTTATACAACTGCTAGACTATGGAATAACATGTTAAATGGATATACAAATGGCTTAAAGCTCAGAATGAATAAAAAATATAAAATTCATTACAGAAGTTTGTTCAGCACTTTCTATGTGCTGGCTTTGTATTGAATAAGCACTAAGCATAATTCCTTGGTTCAGTCTATCATGCAATTTCAAGTGAAATTTTACAATAAATTCCTAAGCATTATGTAATAGTAAGACCTCATTCTCAACTCTTGTTATGGTATCTTTCATAGAATTATGGAGTGAGATTTCTAAAGTGTCAGTTTAATCATATCACTCCATTAATTTAAATATGTCAAAAGCTCCTCATTACATATAGGAAAAATGCAAACTCACCAACATAACCCTTTATGAACAAGTCACTATTAACCTATCCAGTCTCATCCAAACACTCATGTTATCCACTCTGAGAACTTCCCCACTCACCCACAGGATTGGTTCAAAGTTTGTCCCATGCCATTCCATCTTCAAGATCCCATCACTGGCTTATGCTATGATGGTCAGAATATCTGCCCTGGTAATTTTGAATTTGGAGTTAGATATTATAATTAAGGAGTTAATGGCTGATAATCATATCTATCATAATAATAGCTGAGATTTATTCAGTGCTTCATATTTGTAAACTACTGTACATAGCACTTTGTTTTAATTTTCCCATTAATCCTCAAAACAACTCTATGATATAGGTACCAATTATTCTTATCTTACAGATGAGGAAAATGAGTCTAGTGTTATTAAATAACTATTCATGTTCACTATACTATTTTCTCACACAAGGTCATCTGCCTTTGAATATGGGTCATATCTTAAAACAGAAAAATACATTTCTAATGATGAAACTTTAGATGTGGTTGCAATTGAAGATCATAAGTGTGACACACTGCTACTTTTCAAATCATACCTTTAAGTTGATTTCTGAGTCCACATATGATTAAAGTCAATTTTTATTATTCAACAATGTGGGTAAACTCTGACATACTGCTTGATTTTCGTCTTCCACCATCTTACCCAAAACAAACTTAAACATGATAACCAAGCTGCTATCTAATACCAGGATCAGACATTCAGCAACACAACTATTTAAATGACAGTTACCATGAAAACTGTTCTTTCCAAAAAGGTTATCTAAAGCAGTGTTTTTATAATTAATATTGTGTGTGTTGGATTTATTTAAATTATATCCATAACTAATTTTTATATTCTATAGTATGACATTTTGTTTTCAGAGTTAGAATACAATTTATAATATTGTGGAGATGGACAATAAAAGTTTCACCTGTTGACCTTAAACAAATAGACAGCCAATTACTTCTCCAGATAAAGTGGGTTTATTTGGGATCAAGAAAGAATTGAAATTCAGGATCTATAACCATGGTGAGCCACTTGCAAGATTCAAGCAAGAAGGGGAGGAGAAACTCTTTTATAAAAAGGAAGATGAATTTAGGAGGGCTATTGTAAACAAGAGTCCATTAGAAGAATTGAGATTTCAAAGTATAGTGACTTTTCATTGGCTGAGTTGTGACAGTATCTCATTGCTTGAGCTCTTACCAGGCAAGAAGAGAAAGTCTTTCTTCTTCCTCTTGGGCTCCACCATCATCATAGGGCATAAGAGCTCTCCCTTATGGCCTCCTAACTCCATTTTAGATGAGGTTTCTGTTTATTAATTTTCACAAACCTAACACAGTTAAACTTGAAAAACTGTAGCCCAGCAACCAATTATATCTTACATCGTAGAATACCTGTACTTGGATTAGAGTCTGGTCAGGAAAAGAGAAAACACACTAAGGATTTCAACAGTGATAATTTAATATAGGGAATTGATTACACAGGTATTGGAGGATTGAATAGGCAAAAAAGTAACATTGAAGTGACTGCAGATATAATACCTCCAGGAAGCAGCTACCATTCCTAAGAACCAAGGAAAGATTCTATGTTATTAGAATCTAGAACCTTGGAGGAAAGGGTTTTTGGAATGGTGACGAGTGGCTGCTACTTGCCTAGAGCTGATGTCTGTGGGGAGAAATAATGAGAAGATCTGGGAGTGCCCAAAAGCAATTTGATACTGGAAGGAATAACTGCTGTCATGGTGAGAGGCTATTCTCAGGGTATGCAACAGCACAGAAAACAAGAGTGTCCAAGTCCACTTTACCCTTCTCATGCTGTCCAGTCTCTCTTTAGTGGTCTGTCATCCCCCAACTCCATTCTTTGAATCTAACGAGAAATCAGCTGGCAAAAGATAAATATAGGTAGCAGAGTCATAGCTCCTGCATTACAAAACTGAGTATAGTAGGGTGAGCATAGGGTTGAAGGCTAACAGCTTAGTTGTTGACACAATATTTATGAGTAATCATTCATTTAGACCTCCTCAAAAATTGTTATTTTGGACAATCTCCAATTTCATTTATTGAAGAACATATTTATGAAATTTTCAAAAGATTGCCAAATAGCAAGGGAAAAAAAAGGGGCGAAGAGATCAGATTTCAAGTCTATAAAAATTATTATTAGCCTAATGAGAGAAAAAATGAATAATGGAACAGGATACAGAGTTCAGAAACAGACACTCATGTGTATATATATATATATATATATATATATATATATATTGTATAGGACTCATATATCTTATGACAAAGGTGACAGTTTTGTGGAATGGGAGAAAACGTTGTCTTTTCAATAAATGGTCTGTTCTATTAGAAATCCATAAAAAATTAATATCTGGATCCCACGCCATACCATGTTCAAATATCAAAGTCCAGATGGATTGCAAATCTAAGTGAGAAAGTTAATAAGGCATCAAAATAAGAAAGATGAAAAGTACCAAGTTCTGATAATGATGTAGAACAACTGAAACCCTGATAAGCTGCAGGTGGTGGGAGTGAAAATTGGTACAACCACCTGAGAAGTCTGTTTGATGTGACCTACTAAAGTAGATCATACATAAGTCTCATTTCCCAACAGTTCCACTCCAAGTGATACCCAGAAGGGATGTGTATATTTCTCCACCAAAAGTCATGTACTGGGGTGTTTATAGCAGCATTATTCAAACTGGAAACTACCCAAATGCTCATAAATGGTACAATAGATAGATTGTTTTACACAAAGGAATTTTTTACACAAAGGAATACTATACAGCAATGAAAATTAACAATGTACAACTAAACTAAATAATATGACTCGATGTCTCAAATTCATGACGTTGTTGAAGAAAGGAATCCAGTCAAAAAAGAGTTCACAGCATATTATTCATTTTATATAAAGGACCAAAATAAGCAAAACTAACCTATTTTATTAAAAGTCTATATTATTGGTTACTCTTGGGGGTTGGTGACTACAAGGGTATATGATGGTCACTTTCTGGTGCTAGTAAATTTTTCTTTCTTACTCTGGGCACTACTTAGATAATTATGTTCACTTTGTGAAAATTAAGTAAGAAGTATACTTAATTACATGTACTTTTATATGTATATGTATATGGGTGTATATATAAGCATGAGGTATATATTGTACATAGATAAAATCGGCAAGAATAAGGATAAAGTGGCTCATTATCTCCACATTTTATGAATTTAAAAAAAATACATTTTATAACACATTACAAAACGTCAAATATTTTTATGAAGAGTATGTCGACAAATACATTTCCTGACCATAAAAGACTGCAGCTGTTTCTTCAATAGTGAATGTTTTGCTAATCATTGTCTTTTTCATTGTGAAAACTATGGCTATATAGTATAACAGTGCTTGAAGTACTTGCTCAAGCATAGATCTCTGTCTATTTTATCCACTAATTTCTGCATCTAATGAATGCTACTCTGCCATTAACCACTGAAGATATTCTATGTAACATAATATCATAGCTCTGGAAGTCAACCCTTTAAGCAAGTACCATTTTTGTCAAATAGAAGAAGTGACCTGAACAGTTAAAAAAATGGTAAAGATCTTATGCAAAGATATATGCATGACCTTGTTTTCTAATGTTTCAATGTCTAGGAAGCTAGACTTATAAATGCTGTTTATTTACCACCAGACACTTGGCTATATTTTTCCTTCAGTTCATTTTCCTTTTTTGTTTTTGAGGAAGATTAGCCCTGAGTTAACATCTGCTGCCAATCCTCCTCTTTTTGCTGAGGAAGACTGGCCCTGAGCTAACATCCGTGCCCATCTTCCTCCACTTTATATGTGGGACGCCTACCACAGCATGGCTTGCCAAGCAGTGCCATGTCCGCACCCGGGATCCGAACTGCCGAACCTTAGGCCGCCAAAGCAGAACATGCGAACTTAACTGCTGCACCACTGGTCCACCCTCCTTCAGTTCATTTTGCACAGTCTTATGTATGATATAATTGCATGCACCCTTTTCAATTGATATGACAGGTTTAACAGAAAATATAGATATATAAAATATTTTAATACTTATGTTTTTAGTTATTTAAAAATCTGAAATTATACTTGAACATAAGTGGTAATAATATTGTAGTGGCATTGCTCGGCATGTGAAGATAACACATCCCCCATATATATCCATTGTCATTGCTAATTCAAAATGTTGATCATATATGTCATGGATATATCATTTTTGATTTCAAAAATAAGATTTTTGTTTCCATCAATATAGGATGGATGTGCAGAGAAACCTCGGCTAATATAAAATACTTTAAAATTTTCTCTCTCTATAAGCATGTGTGTTTGTGTATAGTTTCTTTTTATTTAAAAGCACGGCTAAATTTATATCAAAGTTAAGAAGGCTAGAAATGGCAAGATAGTTCTATTGTTTAGAGTCAATTAAACTCTGGAGCAGGTGTTAGCCCTGAGGGTGTCTGAAGATCACCATTTGCCTAGAGACTGGGTTTTGATGGGACAGGTTTGAGAGGAGATAGGTGGGAGGTCATATGAGAAACTTCTGCATAATGCCTAGAATTGCAAATTGTGACACTGTCAGTGGATGAATTTGAAAAAACAATCTCCCCACAGAGGAAAGCAGTAGTTGTCAGAGCCAGTTTCAATCTTTGTTCTTTTATCTAGGAAGTTGACAATTTTCTTAAATATTTGAAACAAAAAAATCAAGAAGGAAATTAGGTAAGGCATACTGCAGAAAACCATGACTTTAGGATTACATGGACTCTGATGTATTACTTTTTTTTTTAAGATTTTATTTTTTTACTTTTTCTCCCCAAAGCCCCCCAGTACATAGTTGTATATTCTTAGTTGTGGGTCCTTCTAGTTGTGGCATGTGGGACACTGCCTCAGCGTGGTTCGATGAGCGGTACCACATCCGCGCCCAGGATTCGGACCTACAAAACACTGAGCCGCCTGCAGTGGAGCATGCAAACTTAACAACTGGGCCACGGGGCTGGCCCCTGATGTATTACTTTTAAACACATAAATTAGAATTTTTCCCTGACATTAAAATAATAGTAACATGCAGTGACTAATTAAAACAATGCATGTAAAATAATGGCCTTTATAACTTTTACACATAGTGCAAAATGTGTTTTAGGATAGTGAACATGCACCAAACTAAACAGGATCCTATAACCAATGTAATACTGCTCGTCATGTGACATGCTCACTAACAGATATCTTAATTTTTTTGCTGTAGATTTCCTTGTCAAGGATCATAATTGCCACTGTATGACTGACATTTCTTAAATTTTGACTGAAAGTAAATCTAAATATATGAAAGCAACATATAGTAAATCATTAAAGTTCCAATGTACCACATGATTTTTGAGTGTATATTTTTTGGAAATAGTAATCTATCAAAAGATAGACACATATTTTACGTATGTAATTACATCTCACCTATTGCAGCTTGAGTGAGAGAAAAAGAATATACAGGAATGATTCTTAAAAAGTGTTGAAGTGAAAGAGTTGGTCTACTACCCTAACTCTATCAACGGAGAGAATTGCATTGCTATTCTAAAAGGTAATAATGCAGTTTTTGATTCCTATAATTGAACTTTTTAGTATGCAAATGTGCAAAGTGAAAGATGTCTTGAGATTCTGGAAGGGACAATATCAGTGTGAAATAAATTTATTCAGAATAATGCTCCCAGATACAAAGTAGGGCACAAATCTTCACCAAAATGACATCAATTGTAATTACCCATACTTTAGGGAGATATTATCATTTTAGCTAATGAAGTAAAATGCCAACAAAGACAAAGAAAATAGAACTTGTTCAGAAAGATGTTGTGGATGCCTGGAGAGAACGTTTCAAAAATGAAATGTTGTAGCCAGTCTGGTTTAAAACAGATTGCGTATGTCCATCCAGCAACTTTTCATTTGAAAGTAGGTTGTAACCACTTTTGAGGAAAAACCATCTATGCAAAAATTACCAGTTTTCTCTTGCCAAAAGTCATATTAACGAATATATATTCACTGTTCGTATAACAAAGCATTTGGATGTAGAGTAGTCTACATAATTTATTAATCTTGGAGAAATCATGTGGCTTTAATGATTTTGGATCCAATAATAAATTTATTTTAACTGGATCACCAAATTAAAAAACAAGGATTCTTTGAAACCATATCTGTAATGGAGTTACTATTTAATGACACAATTTTTTTTTCACTAAAGTTGTTTAAACATAAATAAATGTGGCTGGTTAAAATAGTACAGGGGCTGGCCCCATGGCTGAGTGGTTAACTTCGTGCACTCTGCTTCAGCGGCCCAGAGTTCGTTGGTTTATTTCCTGGGCATGGATCTACAAACTGCTCATCAAGCCATGCTGTGGTAGCATCCCACATAGAAGAACTAGAATGACCTACAACTAGGATACACAACTATGTACTGGGGCTTTGGGACAAAAATAAAGAGGAAGATTGGGAGGACATGTTAGCTGAGGGCCAAACATTCTCACCAAAAAAAAAAAAAAAAGTACAAACTTAAAATTTTTGCCAGAGGCTTTGAAAATATCCCTGAATCTGTATTGGGGATTTTAAACCCTGGACAAAATTTATCTCCTTTAAACTTAATATGGGTATGCTGTTTTTAGGAAGACACTATTTCTCTCACGCTTAGATGTGATTACAAAGTCAGCATCAATATCCTTGATAAATTCTGGAAAATGGAGATGGAAATGAGGCAGCTCAAATACATTAATTTCCTAAAGTGGGAAAAAATAGTTCTTGACATTTAAAGACTTGTTTGAAACATATTCTTGGCAATAAAAGTAAAATAGCTTAAATATGGTTTATAAGCATTACAATATAAACCAATGTGATGATCACCAGGAACCAATAAAGGTTCACTAAGAAGTCATGGAAAACTAATAAAATTTAATTTTTTTATTACAGAAAATTTCAAACATAACAAAAGGTAGAGAAAATAGTAAAACCAACCTCATGAGGCAGAGTGTGTTTTTGCCTGTGTCCTAGAGGCAACAGTTTGCTGTTTCTCTCCCCTGCTGCTTAAACCTTTGGCTTCTTTTGAGAGAAGGATCTGAGTAGAGGTTGGGGTTTAAGACTGACACTAAGTGGCAGATGATCACCTCCTGTGCGCCTACACCACAAAGGAGGGCTGTTTGTATGTTCTCCAATCCTGCCCTAGTTTTTCTCATGAGCATTTGGTAGAAACCCATCAAAGATGGTTTGAGTGGAAACTGCCTCTGTGTCTGGGACCCTAGCTATTGCAGACTGACAAACCAGCCTCCACTTGTTTTCCAAAAATTTGTTAAGATTTTAGCTTGTATCTTCTTGCCAGTTTGTGTGGCAGCCACCTCATCCTCTTGTGCTTTGCCACAGGTAAGCCAATCTACACATCTCATTTCTCTTTGGAGAGACTTACCCCTTCTTGAAATTTAGGCTATTTTGTTGGCCTGAAATTTCAGGTCTCTGATGGGTCAGTAGTTTATCTGGCTTTTTCTTATTGTTAGTGTGGGAGGAATACTCCTTCGAGTTTTATACATCTCAAATGACAGGAGAAATTCAAAGTCCATTGCTTTATATTTAAAATAACCCAGAATTCATCAGTGTGAATTTTACTGGTATGATAGTGATATTTTGGTTATGTAGGACAGTGTGCTTTTGTGCGATACATAAGGTTTACTTAGGAGTAGGATGTCATAATGTTTATAGCCTCCTTTGGAAAAGATTTTTTTCAATATATGTATATATATCCAACAATGGGCTCATATGATATTGTGGTATAATAAGAAACACATATTTTTGGTCTTAGTCACTGGTTCCTGGCCAGAGCGCCTAAAACCCTTGTAATTTCCTAAGTGATAAGAGTAATAGGAGCAGGCCAGGAGAGAGTGGGATGATATATTTAAAGTACTGAAAGATAAAAACCTGCCAAACAAGAAAATATACTCAGCAAAATTATCCTTTAAAAATGAAGGAAAAACAAAGTCTTTCCCAGACAAACAAAAACAGAGGGAGTTCATCACTACTAGACCCGCCTTACAGGAAATGGTTAAGGGAGTCTTCAAATTGAAATGAAAACATGCTAAACATTGATATGAAAGCATAAATCTCATTGGTAAAGTTAATGTATAGACAAATACAGAATAATGTAGCACCATATTGGTGGACTATATATTACTTTTATCTCTAATATAAAAGTTAAAAATAAAAATTTGTTAATGGATACACTGTATAATAGAAGCAAACTCCTACTACAAGAACACAGTGTCATGTCGGGGGGGTGCGGTAAAAGTGTAGAGTTTTGTATGTGATTGAAGTTGTTATCAACTTAAAATAGACCATTAAAACTACAAGATAATTTATGTAAGCTCAAGGTAACCACAAGAAAAAAACAAACCTATAATAGGCACACAAAAGATAAAGAGAAAAAGAACCAAAGCAAATCAGTACACAAGATCATCAAATAAAAAAGGAAGGAAGCAAGGAAGAAAAAGAGAAACCAAACAACTACAGAACAGACAGAAAACAATTAGCAAAATGGCAACAGTAAGTCCTCACTTATCAACAATTACTTTAAATATAAATGGATTAAACTTTCCACTCAAAAGGCATAGAGTGGCTGAATGGGTAAAAACCAAAATCCAGTAATATGCTATCTACAAAAGATTCATTTTAGATTTAAGGACACACAGTCTGAAAGTGAAAGGTTGAAAAAGATATTCCATGCAAATGGTAACCAAAAAAAAAAAAAATCAAGGGTGGCCATACTTATATCAGACAAAATAGACCTTAAGTCAAAAACTGTCTCTAGAGACCAAAAAAAGTCATTATATAATGATAAATGTATCGACAGGAAGATATAATAATCATAAATATGTATGTACCCAACATCAGAGCACCTAAAGGTAAAGAAAATATTAATAGATCCAAAAGGAAAAATTGACAGAAATTCAATAATAAGGGATTTCAATACCCCACTTTAGGTAATGTATAGAACATCCAGGCAGAAAATCAATAAAGAAACAGCAGACTTGAACAACACTATAAACCAAATGACCTAATAAACATAAGACCACTTTTTAGGTCACTAAACAAGTCTTAACAAATTTAAGATGATTGAAATAATTTCAAGTATCTTTTCCAACCACAATAGAATGAAACTAGAAGTTAATAACACTAAGAAAATGGGAAAATTCACAAATATGTCAAAACAAAACAACATACTCTTGAACAACCATTGGCTCAAAGAGGAAATCGAAAGGGAATTTAAAAACTATCTTGAGACAAATGAAAACAAAACAACAACACAGAAAAACTGATGGGATGCAGGAAAGGTGTCCCATAAAAGGGAAATTTATAGCAATAAACGCCTACATTAAAAAAGAAGAAAGATGTGAAATGAACAACATAAATTTACACCTCAAGGAATTAGAAAAAAGAAGAACAAACTATACCCAAATTTAGCAGAAGGAAGGAAATAATGAAGATTCGAGCAGAAATAAAGCAAATAGAGAATTAAAAAAAACAGAAAAAAACAAAAGAGAATTGGTTTTTAAAAAGATAAACAAAATTGATGACATCTCAAAAGAAAAATGACAGAACTACCATAAGACCCAGCAATCCCACTCCTGGGTATTTATCCAGAAGAATTGAAATAAGGGTTTCAAAGATATTTGCACTCTCATGTTCATTGCAGCTTTATTTACAATAGCCAAGAAATGTGTCTTAGTCAGCTCGGGCTGGGCTAACAAAATACCATAAACTGAGTTGCTTATAAACAACAGAAATTTATTTCTCACAGTTCTGGAGGCTGGAAGTCTGAAATGAGAGTTCCAGCATGGTCAAATTCTGGTGAGAGCCTTCTTCCAGGTTACAGGACTTTTCCTTGTACCCTTTCAGGGCAGAGATCAGACAAAAGAAGCAAGATCTCTCATGACTCTTATAAGGACACTAATCCTATTCATTCTGGCCACACCTTCATAACCTAATCTAATCCTAATTACCTCCCAAAGGCCCTTACTCTAATACTATCACTTTTGGGGGTAGGGTTTCAACATATGAATTTTTAGGGGGGACACAAACATTCAGTCTATAACAACTTGGAAATAACCTAAATGTCCATTGACAGAAGAACGGAAAAAGAAAATGTACTGTAAACACACAATGGAATATTATTCAGCTATTAAAAAGAAGGAAATGCTGTCATATGCTACAAGATGGATGAACCTTGAGGACATCATGCTAAGTGAAATAAGCCAGTCACAGAAGGACAAATATTATGTGATTCCACATATATGAGGTATTTAAAGTAGCCAAACATTGATACAGCAAGTAGAATGGTGGTTGTCAAGGGCTGGAGGGAGGGAAGAATAGGGAATTGCTTTTCGATGAGTATAGAATTTCAGTCCTGCAAGATGAAAAAGTTCTAGTTATCTGCTGTACCACGTTGTGCTTATAGTTAACAATACTGTACTGTGCTCTTAAAAATTTGTTGACGTCAGATATGTTATATGTTTTTACCACAATAATAAAAGCTTATGTAGATTAATGACTTGTAAAAAATCCAGTTAATTTATAATAGCATCAAAAATAATAAATACTTGGGAATGAATTTAACCAAGGAGGTTATATTCAGCCAGAGAAAGGAACGAAGTACTGGTACATGCTACATGCCCACATGAGTGAACCTTGAAACATTATCCTAAGTGAATGAAGCCAGACACAAATGAATACATATTGTATTACTCCATTTATTTGAAATATACAGAATAGGCAAATTCATACAGAAAGAAAACAGATTAGTGGTTGCTAGCAGCTGCAGGAGGAAGGAGTGGGTACTGTCTTCTTAATGTCTTTCCTTTTGGAGTGATGGAAATGTTTTAGAACTAAATAGTGATGATAATAGTACGACATCGTGAATGTATAAAACACCACTGAATTTTACATTTGGAAATAGTTACAGTGGCAAATTTTATAAGTGCATTTTACCACTGCAAAAAACTGGAAAAAAAAGGAATAAAGTACGGATGCATGGCACAACACGGATGAACCTTGAAAACGTTATGCAAAGTTAAAGAAGCAGACACAGAAAGCCACTTATTGTATAATTCATTCAGATGCAATGTCCAGCATAAATAATTCCATAGAGATATGATGTAGATTATCAATAGCCAGGCCCTGGTGGGTACAGGGAATGGAGCGTGACTGCTAATGAGCATAAGGTTTCTTTTTGGGATAATGAAAATATTCTATAATTAGATAGTGGTGCCCATTGCACAAATCTGTGAATGAACTAAAGGTACAGAAATGTACACTTTAAACAAACTCTAGGGCTGGCCCGGTGGCGCAGCGGTTAAGTTCACACGTTCTGCTTTGGCGGCCCTGGTTTTGCCGGTTCAGATCCTGGGTGTGGACATGGCACCGCTTGGCAAGCCATGCTGTGGTAGGCGTCCCACACATAAAGTAGAGGAAGATGGGCATGGATGTTAGCTCAGGGCCAGTCTTCCTCAGCAAAAAGAGGAGGATCGGCAGCAGCTAGCTCAGGACTAATCTTCCTCAAAAAAAAAAAAAACTCTATTGGGCGTGATTTTGACTATGTTGTGTTATGAGGTAGCATAGCATAGGGGTTAAGTTCACAGGATTTGGAATCAGACAGACTTTAGTTTGGGCCTGGCCTCCAAAACTTAAAAGCTCTTTGACCTTGAATGATTTATTTTCCATCTCTATGCTACTTTTTTCCTATGTAAAAAGGAGATTACTATAATTCATATTTAGGTTTTTTCAGGATTTAGTGATACAATCCATTTACAGCTCTTAAAATGGAGCCTCAGATACTTAGAGTTCATAGAAATGGCCGCTATCGTTGCTGTTGTTATAATCATCTTTATTATTATGCCATACATATACTAGATAAATGACTGGCTAGAAATACATATTGCTGGTTAAAAAGAAATTAGATGGTAGGATTATGGACAATTGGTATTTCCTTTAAAGTTTTCTTTATTTTATGAATATTCTCCAATGGGCATTTTAATTTGACAATCTAGTTAGAATGAACTTTATTATTATTAAGAAATTGAAAAATTTCACCTTAAAAAAGAAGCAACATTGTTCTGAACCCCAGAAAATTCTTTTTTTTTCTGCTTTGTCTCCCCAAATGCCCCCCATAGATAGTTGTATATCTTAGTTGCGGGTCATTCTAGTTGTGGCATGTGGGATGCCTCCTCAACATGGTGTGATGAGTGGTGACATGTTCGTGCCCAGGATCTGAACCCACGAAACCCTGGGCTGCTGAAGCAGAACGCTCTAACTTAACCACTCGGCCACGGGGCCGGCCCCCAAGAACCCCATAAAATTCTGCCTGATGATTTCCTGTGGGATATTTGCTTAGTTTGTTGGATGTGGTTTCTGTTTTGGGAAAATGACCATGAGGATCAACATCTCAGAAGTGCCATCATGATTTGCAGTTGGTCCAACAGGTGGTACTATGTCTGACTGTATGGCCAGGTCAGAAGTAACAGAGCTGAAACTACTGCATCAGGCAGCTTTTCAGATTGTTGACAGTAGTTATGTGATGGAAAATGTGGCAGAGTAGAGAGTAGTGTCAGACCTGCAGATTTAGAGGTCCGCTGTTGTTGATTGGTTGAGTGACCTTTTAATTGTAACCTAAGTAGCCAGGAGTCTTTGTTTATGGAAGGTTTCTAGGACTGCAATCTTTCACATGCTTCCTTATAGTAGTGTCTACTTTACAGCACTGCGCCACTGTTCGATTTCTGCTTCCTTTGGAAGAGATTGTAAATCTTTCGTTGCAAAGTTATTGATCCACAGAATTCCAGTTTGATGATAAAAAAAAATCCGCAGTATTTTCCAACATATATATTCTGTTTTTATGACTGGAAGTCATACAATATTTGTAGAAGAAGAAAACTATAAATGCATTTAATTTTACGGTTCATAGGATAGTACCATCATTGCAAAGATGGAGCAATTCTTGTGTAATATCTGAAAAAGAGTAGGAAAGTTTCTGTTTCTCACCAAATATATTATGTGTTTTTTATCTTCCCTAATGTATATTTCTCCTTTTGTCTTAAAAGTCGAACTGGTAAACCAATCTACAGAAACATTTTGGATTATTCTTCTATTGTTTAAGTGAAGAAGCATATATTTAAAAGTTACTTTAGAGTTTTATTTATAAAGAGTTCTTAAATTGAAATTATTTACTTTTAATCTGGATGAGAATGTCTTATATATTTCTACATGCCTAGTTCTGCTCTAAAGGAAAATTTCATCACCCCAGGAAAAGGAAAATGTTCCTTTTCTAACCTCTACTCTTCAAATCATTGCTTTCTTCTAGCCTTTCCAAGCCCTGCCTGTCAGAGCACTTAGTCATCCTAAGCACAGAGACTGGTTCAGGGGTAGATGGATGATCTGGATCATGCCAATCTAAACCTAACTGTAGGGACTCGCCCAGGGCACTAGGGCCATGTGGATCTAAGAATAAGTCCTGTGCCTTCTTCAGGTGCTACTAAGAGAGTAGAAGCCTCCGGTTGCAGTTGGTCACCATAAGGAGAGGACCTGCACTGGTGTAAAGTCAATGTAGAGGTAGGGAATGCCAAAAAATAGAGACCTAGCCTGATGACATAACTCTTAGTCCCTGATTTTAGCTGTTCATGAGGTTAATAATCCCCCACTCTTTTTCTTTTCCTTAAACCAGAGTTAGATTTTATATCATTTGCTACAGAAATAATAGTAACTGAATCATAGAAGTATAGTAAAGTGAGAAAGGAGCAAAAGGAATGAATGGCTAGAAAATTGTCACAAAGAGAGTGTCATTTACATTTAAATGGTGTGCTAAAGGACATACATGTTTCATCCAAAAGCAAAGAAAGGGAAGGAAATTTCCTGCATAAGAAATAGCATGTACAAAAGCATGAATGTATGAATGTGCATAATGTGTTCTGGGAATAGCTATTCAATACCACACAAACAAATGATAAAATACCTCCATAGTCTTAAATTGGTGACATGAATTAATAACCTGAAACAGTCCTGGGAATCCAAATTAATATTTTTTTCAAAATATCAAATGATGGGGATGGATAAATGTTTCAATATTCAAGTGTGCCCCCCTTTTAGGGTATTAGGGGCAAAAAACACGGTTTTAATTTTTGTACCTTAAAAGACAAACTTTGTATTGGCTAAATTCCAACTATGGAATCTGACATAAGGTGATAATGGCTTTATACACAATTTTCTGAAAATGGAAATTCACTTTATGTAAGATGCAAATCAACTATTAGATTAATAAGAGAAGTAGAATGGAATTTCTCTGCAAACTCAAAAGTAACAGATAATTCAAGAAAGTCAAAGATATGAAGGTTTTACTTTTCTGATTATAATGATAATGTAGTGGAGGAGGAACCCTTCCTTCACCCTCTAGGTTCTCCTGGCAGGTCTAAGAATTAAGTTGACATGAGAGGAATAACAGGAGAAAATCCAACAAATTTAACAACATGTATACATGGGAGAAACCCAGGAAAACTAAGTCACCAGAATGGCTGAAGCCACCACCTTAAATACCATCTTTAAAGACAAAGGAGGATATTGGGGATAGTGGTTTGGGACTTCAAAGGAGAGGAACACAATTCACATGGAGGCAGAAAAGCAAATGTTTGGTAAACAAATGTTTGCTGGGCCATGTATAAAAAATGGGACCTGAGAAAGGACTTTGATAAAATGGCCCTTGCTATCTACCACATCTAGAGTTATCTATGGTGATTGCTGCTTCCTGGAACCAACCTTCTATCTTAAATTCTTTTAGGCAATTAGGAAAAAGGTCAAAGTTTCTTTCTATGTCTTTTGTTCTTAAAAATAATCAAGCCAAAGAGGCACAATTAGGGTGGCAAATTCTCATCTCCCACAATAATAAAAGCTCTTTTTAGAAATTTGGAAGATGGAGAACACTTATAAAGATAAAAATTAAGGGAGCATAGTCCTGTGATGGTGAGAGAACTGTTATATTTCTTTCCATTACTATTTTTCATGCAAATTTTTATTGGCAACTACTCTTTGTGTTTTACACAGTTGGATTATAGTTTTGTATTCTGCTTTCTAAACTTCAAATGAATTTTCAAACTTTCATCTCACTATCAAATACTTTCTATTGTACATCTTTTAAAATATTATGTAATAGTGTCGACAAAAATAATCCATAACCAATCTGTAAATGAAAATTTGGGTGAGTGTATTCTAAGCTGAAATCTGAGGACCATGGCCCGGGGCCTTTCTTCCCAGAGAAGAAAGGGCACCAAAGAAGTGGGGTGCACAGAGTGGTTATATACCCCCAAACAGGGTGTTTCACATATGATTGAAATGTCCCTCCCACAATAGTCACAAGATTGCCCTGTCGGCACAGCACTTGATGGACACAGCAGGTAGTGGGTCTGCTATCTTGATGGGCGTAGCAGGAGGCAAGTTTATTGTCTCGAGCTGGGCGGTCACAGGTGAGTGCAGCAATCAGTTTCTAGCCTAAGGAAAGATGCTTAATCCTTAAGGAGACGCTAATGTTGGGAGGGGCAGGGAAGTTGCACCTTTATCTCAAGGGCCTTTGTTCTTGCCATAGGGAAAATCTAAAGCAGATATACAATGCATGCTCAGTGGCCACTGTCAGGCCCTTTTGGAAAGACAAGGTCAGGCCGAATTAGGCCGAATCAGGTTTATACCAAATGGCTTCCTCATTTTCTCCAATATATCCTATTGCTTGCCATTTTTATTTGTCAATAGTTTACTTGATGAATGTCGTATAATATCCAGTTATTGTCAAAATTTAGATAATTTCCAACTTTTCACTATTTCATGTAAATATTTAATGAGTCTTTTTGGACTGATGAAGTTGATGACATCCCTTTCTCCTCTAAATAGATTCCCATTTCACTCAAAAATTGGGAGGAGAGGGGCCAGCCCAGGGGAGTAGTGGTTAAGTTTGCATGCTCTGCTTCGGCAGCCTGGTGGTTCCCTGGTCTGGATCCCAGGCACAGACCTACACATTGCTTATCAAACCTGGCTGTGGCAGGTGTCCCACATATAAAATGGAGGAAGATGAGCACAGATGTTAGCTCAGAGCCAGTGTGAGGTAGATTGGCATCAGATGTTAGCTCAGGGCTAATCTTCCTCAAAAAAAAAAAAAAATAGGGAGGAGAACTTGATCAAAAAGAAGGTTCTTTTAAAATATTTTATATAAACTGTCAAAGTGTTGACAAGAAATTTTTGCATATTGAAGTATATGGGGTAGCTATTCTGGTTTAAAGCTGATTCGACTTGAACTAAAGAAGTCTGTCTTGTGGCCTATCAAACATACATTGTACATCTGCTTTAACCATTAAAGTGAAGGGTGCATGAAACATTATCTCAAAGTAAAAGAAGACTCTCCTTGAAGATAAGAATGCATACTTCCCCTCCTACAATGCCAGTATCAGTGATGTCTGTATTAGTACTCCTGAAGATAAGTTCCTTTTCCAGGACATCAGGGTCATGTGGACCTGCTAATTTGCAACTGAATATCGCTTTGAAACTTTGATGAATATGCATCCTGGGTGTGTTTAATGTTTGTTCCTTGTTCTAAAAATGTGTAAAATTGTACTGAAAACCATGCTTGTCCAGAACACTTTCTTCCTTTGTGAAGACTGCCTTCTCAGATTATAGGCCTCAGCCTGACTCAAGTAGAGGTCACCTTATCCGTCCTATCCATAGAATGGTTATTGGTTATTTGTGTTGGCGGTGTCTTTCCAAAAATATTATCAGTTTATACTTTCATTAGCAGATTAAGATAGTGTTTATTTCATTACACCCCCAAAGCACTAGTTATTGTACTAAGAAAACGTTTTTCATATTTTACCAATGGCAACATAGTACCTTATTACTATTTCAATTAGAATTGCTTACTTTATTAGTGAAGTCAAACATTTTCGTTTTGCTAGTCTTTCTGTATCTTTCATTCTGTGAATAATTTAAGGCTTTCATTAATTTTTATACGGTAAGGCATTTTTACTTTTTTGTGAATGTTTTTCTCAAATGGTTATTTTTCTTTTAATTTCCTTAATGTTTGTATGACCAGCAGAACTTTATATTTTACGTTTTTATATGATTAAAACATTACCTTTTATTGTCCTTTGTGACATCTTTGCTTTTAATCTGGAAAATTTTCTGCGGGCCAGTTATCTGAGATCTGACAAATATTTTACCTCCTCTTCTCTGCCAGCTATTTTTTTATTTTATATTTTTACAGTTAGTTCCCCATAACTTATGATTAATTTTGGTGTAAAGGTATGCTTTTATTTTCTTTTTAAGAATTGAGCAATTATTGCGTAACTGGTTGTTAAACAGTCTTTCTTTCTCCCAGTAATCTATGATACCTCCTTTATCATATTATGAATTCTTAAACATATTAGTGTCTTATTTCAAAGTTATTGCTTTCCAATAACATTTTTCATTATATCAAGAGAAGTTGTCACTGTAGAAAAATAAATTAATAGATCAAGGTATAAAGAAAACATCCCATTCATAATTCCACCAATATTCACTTAATTTTCCTTTGGAATATATTCATGTATATATATGCATGTGTATGTGTGTGCATGTTGAGCATGAATTTTTAAATTTTTATAAAATTCACATAAAACTAGCTATACTGTATTGCACTATATTATCCTGTTTGTAAAAATTGTATCAATTTTTATTATATAATGAAATTCAAAATCACAAATATAAACAGCTTCATAGCATTCCATCATAGAGTTTACCATAATTTATTCACCCATTCCTGTGATTTAGGTTATGTTTATAACATTAAATATTATTTAAAAACAGTTTTATGTAACTGCATAACAGCTCAACAAAAGGTTATTTTCACCATATTTTATTTACTGATTTCCATAATTTTTTGATGTTTAGGTGGTCAAGTGAGGGGTCAAGTTTTTGCTGTTATGAATGAATCTGCAACAAAAAAGTCTTTCTTATAATAGATTGTTGATGGAATCTTGATTATATCATTAGTATAATTCCACAGATGTGCAATTACTGTCAAAGTATATGCACTCTTGGCTAGCTATTCAGTTTAATGCTCTCATTGTCAAATCTGCCAATGCCAAATGTCTTTACCTAATGCCAATTTAAAGGTTTCATCTATATGAATGTATATATTATATATACTTTACTTACTATATGTATATATATTAAAAGGGAGCTTGCCTTATGTATCCATATATAGACGTATATAAGGCAAGCTTCCTTTTAATACTCTTCTTTATACAATTTTCTTAGGTTTTCTTACTTTTTTATTCTTATAGAAGAATTTTAGAATCATTTATCATACTAAAATATGTAATTGGAATTGCTTTAAATTTGTAATTTAACTTGTGAAGAGATAACATATGTAAATTCTGCCTCCTTCTAGCCAGATATATATCTCCTTTCATTTATTCAAGTTTTATTTTATGTCACTCAGCAAAGTTTCATATTTTCTTGTTTTTATGTTTATCCAGTACATTTCAAAGTTTTTTGTGAATGTTTTTCTGTCATGTGATTCTGTGATTCTGTCAGATACATTAGAATTCGAGTTAATTTTTCCATTGTCCTAGCTCTTTGATCTCTCATTAGTACTCCTTAGTATTCCAGGTAAATAGTGATATGGCCTATAAATAATGATAATTTTGCCCTTTTTTCCAATAATTGTTCCTTTTATTTTTGTTTAATATCTTGTAGCATTTGGTAGAAATCAATAACAATTTTAAATTATGATTTTAAATCTGTTTATAATTTCAACTAGAATGTTTCCAGTGTTTACTATTAAACAGCATTCATGCTAAGAAAATATTTCTTAGATTACTTAGAAAGTTTTTTTACACGTGAGGAGAAAATTTTTTTATCAAATGATTTTTAAGCATCTATTGCAATGATTATATAATGTTCTCCTTTGATTTATAGATGTGAGGATTTTTATTGGTAATAATAAGAGCTAATACTTACATAACAACATAAATGAAATTGGCCCCTATCTTATACCATACACAAACGGAAACTCAATATGTATTAAAGACTTAAACGTAACATCAGAAACGTTAAAACTCCTAGAAGAAAACATAGGATAAAAGTTTCATGATATTGGCCTTGACAATGATTTCACAAACGTGACACCAAAAACATAGGCAAGAAAAACAAAAATAAACAAGTGGGACTACATCAAATTAAAAAGCTTCTGCACAGCAAAGGACATAATCAACAGAGTGAAAATGAAACCCAGGGAATGGAGAAAATATTTGCAAACCATATATCTGATAAAGAGTTAATCTCCAAAAAGTATAAGGAACTCCTACAGCTCAATAGTAAAATGACAAATGGTCCAATTAAAAATTGGGCAAAATATCTGAATAGACATTTCTCTGAAGAAGACATACATACAACGAAAGGATGCTCCACATCATTAATCATCAGGGAAATGCAAATTAAAACTGTAATGAGATATCTCCTCATACCTGTTAGGATGCCTATTAAAAAAAAAAAGGTAATGTGTTGGTGAAGATGTGGAGAAACTGGAACTCTTGTACACTGTTTGTGGGGTAAAATGTATATTATTAAGCAAGGTTAGGCAAAAGTTTTCATATTTTCTTCCTTTGTGTTCTGTATCTTTCAGCTTTTCTTATCCAGATTATTCTAACTTCATAAAAGAATTAAGAATCTTTCCATATTTGTAAATAATTTGGAATCATTTAAATAGGAGTTATATCCTTATGATTTTGAAATATTTGTAGGTAAAATTTGGGGTTCATAATCTTTTGATGGAGGTCACATTTGGACTATCTTGTAAATTTCCTCAATGGCTATTATTCTTTTCAAATTTTCCATTTCATCTAGTCTCAATCTTGGCAATTTATATATTTTGAAAATGTGGGATATTCACGTACAGTTTGAAATTTATTTTTCCAAATTTCTTCATACTATTCATTTAAAATTATTTACTATTTTCTACATTCCAGAAGACTGCTAAGAAAGGTTTAGATTTTATTAATTTATATTATTTGTGTGAGAGTTATAAAACCACGAGTCAATTTTATTTTTGACCAAGAAATGTTTGAACTGAAGGCAGAAAAGCTCTCTCAAGTAATACATGGCTGAGAAGAAATGTAGGGAATTTGGATTGTTGCAAGAATTTGATATTTTATAAATGCGACAAGAGAAGTAGCATCATTTGGGAAATTGGCTTTACCTGAAAAACAAATTATGCTCTAAAATAAAGTCCATTTTTATGGCAGAGAAGAGAATGCTAGAGAGAAAAGTATGTAAGTTTAAATCACTATGACAGAAATCACTTTTCTAAATTATGGATTTGTAGATTTGGCTTTCCTGGTGTTGGTGATATCCTTTATGTAACAACTCACAAAAAGCAAAATGGAGGTCTAATATGGAACAATTAGATAAATTCACGATGTTTGGTAGCATGAGGAACACTTACCTAGCTATATTTAAACAACTTTATATTTCACACTGATCTAGGCAAATAAGAAACACATGGAATTGGAAGTTGCCATTTTTAAATTTTTTAAATTAAATAATCCTGTAATGAATTTGTCTATTGTGTGTTAACATATGTCTCTGGGTTGAGATGTGATTGTGAAATTATGAGTCTAAACAAATATATATGAATTTAATATTTGAAATCTTGCCTAGACTAGCACATTAAAAGTTAATCTGGTGTGGGAAATTCACTCGTTCCCTTAACAGTCTGGTGGGAGACTAAAAATAAATTCCTCTAAAATCCTCCCTCCTTTGATCTGGAGGAATTGTGCTGAGTTGCAAAATGTATGAATCTGAAGGACATGAAGATAACAGCCCAGAGCAAGTTAAGTTAAACTAAACAACACTCAAAGGGTAAAATATATTTGAATTGTAATTAATCATCTTCTCTCTGGTTATACATAATTGAATTGCTTTTTGGGTGGTGGTATGAACTTGCTTGTTACCTTTACTTCTAATAAAAGAAATATATTATATTTAGTCCTTTATACTAACCAATATAAGTTAATAGATATAGTTACTTTTGGGTATTATAGGTTCTGTGATATATTTCTTTATATGCAATACTGATGTATAACCATGTGATATTTTGAATGGGTTTTTGAATGCAGGCTGGCCTGACAAAACTATAATCTTTTATAATCTATTTCATTTTACACTATTGAATTTTGCATTTTTGGCCTAGTCAATTGAATTTTTTACAGGTGTAATTTCATTAAACAAGAAATTGATTAAATTTAAGCTTTATGGAAGGAAAATTGGAAATAAAGTGAATGATATTAATTCTAATTGAAAATAGTCCACTGTTCTGAAATTAATTTATTTGGTGATGTCATTTCTGGGGATAAGAACTGTCATTGGTAAATGTGATCATTATTATGGTATTTCAGGTTATGCTGATTGGTGGTGACGTCTTTTCATAAGTAAATCACTGGTAATAAAATTCTTGGGCTGGCTTTCAAGTGCAGTCCCAAGAATGTAATACAGAGAAGCCAGTGTATGGCATATTTAATCCATATGAATGATTACATTTATACCCAGAAAGCAGTTACAGTCATTTGGAAAGTTAGAGAAATTACAAGCTAAACATGTGAGTATTGTATTCAGATCTGAAAAAAAATTCTGGAATAGAACAATGGCAGTAAATTTGACCAAAGTCAAATGCTATCTCATATCTAAAGTCTACCACGGCATCCTCCCTCCTAGCCATTATTTGTGTTTTTATTATATTGTCACTATGTGTTTACCTATATTTGTCTTCTCTACTAGCTTGATGAGCTTTGGAGGGGAAAGATCTTGTCTTAATTATATTGGTGCCACTATGTCATTATCTAAAACAATGCATTTGTTCCAGAACCCAGAGAAGTGGCAGGTAATAAGTGTTTTCTTTTTTTTTAAAGATGTGACTTAAACCGCATCGTGGAATGAATTGGGGATAAAAAAAAAGGATGTCATAATAACAAGCAAATTCTAAGAAAAGTAAAATGGACAGAGAGAATTTCAAACTCCATTGAAGAATGTAACAGCTTTAGGGTTCTTTAAAATTCAGGTCCCTTGAAATATCAGGTTCTTTGAGATTTTGTCCTTCTAACTTATATCAAAATGACGAAAAATTTTCACATATTGAGTATAAGGGATAACTATTTGGGTTCAAAACTTATTCTACTTGAACTAAAAAGCCTGACTTATGGCCTATCAAACATACATTGTACATCTGCTTTAACCATTAATGCACTCAGGATAAAAAGGCATACTTCCCCTCCTATGCCCTATTGGTAATGCCCTATTGGTAAAGTACATGTTAGTCCCTTTCCAGGCATCAGGGTCATGTTGACCTACTAATTTGCAATTGAATACCTGTTTGAAACTTTGATGAACATGTGTCCTGGGCATGTTTAACACATGAGTCTTTGTTCTATAGAAGTGTAAGACTGTACTGAAAATCATACTTCTCTAGAACACCTTCTTCCTTTCTGGAAAAGGCCTTCCCGTGTTATGATCCTCACTCTGGCTCAAGTAAAACTCACCTTATTTCTTTTATCTGGAGAGTGGTTATTGGTTATTTTGCATTGACAAAAGGATGACTAATACATTGAAGAACAAATCTCCCTGTAATATATTTTGTCAAGGGTAGGACTCACACTCTCAGTAACTGCTGTGGGCACCCACTTTAAACCCCTGAGTTGGTATGAAGATTATTTTAAACTGAAGACGCCTGAGACTCAACAGATGCAGAAAGAAGCCTTCTCAGAACTTTCCTTATTTGACTAAAAAGCAGAAACTTATGGGAAATGAGGCTGCCATAAATTCCCTCTTCAGAGCGAGTCTACTCCCAGGAGAGAGAACAAGAGTAAACCTACCATAAATCCCCTCTCTGGGGAAGTTTCATGACCACGAAGAAGTCAGAAAGACCAGTTGCACCTGCATAAACAAACATTATCACAAACTTTCTTATCTCCCATTTGTTCTCCTAAAAATTAATTTGTCTTTCCTAAAGAAACCTTATTCGTTCTTCCCACAAAGTTCTTTTCTCCCCCTTCCCTTCTCCCTACTAAGTTAGGTATATAAATCTCCAACTTTAACCATTTAGCAAGCTAACTACTTCTTTATTAGCTACCATATGCATAGGAATGAACCTTTTTTCCTGTTAATCTATCTTTTATTGGTTTAATTAGCAAGCCCCCAGACACTAAACCTAAGAAGGTGGAGTAGAACATCACTGGTTTGTAGGACATTTGGGTAGTCAAATATTCACATGGTGATAATGAGACAACACACACAGGAAATCAAAGTGGCCATTGAGATATTACAAAATCTAAATCACGTAAATTTCTCATTTTCTGAAATACTTAAGTAAAATGATCCTATGTGGGAGAGCCTGATTTTGGTCATCAAATTTTGTATTGGGAATAGTTTGAGGACATAGTTAACTGAAATGTGAATATGATTGAATCAATGTGAATTCGTATCCCAAATGGCACCTGGGAGGCTGCCTTTTACCAACTTTTCAACCCAATGTCAACTGACTTGAATTTTGGAAAGCCCAGGACATCTTTGTATAATGAGTCGGATTGTGTTAGTGAGGACACTAGTCCCTAGAGACAGAGAAATGGGCACTTTGGGGGAAATATGAACAACTTAGAGCCAATCATTTTGGCTTTTGTTTAGTAAATATTGTTCTAGTTGTTCCGTTGCACTGAAGAATGATCTTATACATGGAAGTTTACTACTAAATTGAAGTTCACTACTAAATGGAAAGATAGTAAGTAGAATAATCTTCCCTAGATCTCTTAGTGGTTTTGTTAAAAGTATTATAATTACTATTGTCATTTCTAAACAGAAGCTAATATTACATATTGAGACGTTAGGTTTCATTATTGTTCACAGAATTACTGGAGATGGAGAAATGCCTGCAGAAAAGATGGTACTGAGTAACTTGACTATAATGTCCTTCTTGTAGTGAAATTGGGGAATCCCATCTCTGCAGCAGTGCAAAGAAGGTAGTCAGGAGACTAGAGAGCTAAGATTTGGAAGTAGCTGCCAAACGCTAATAGACAAGCCAGAGTAGTAAGTCAAAGTAAGTTTCAGATGCAGGAGGGAAAAGTTCATTCTCCACTGAGCAAGATGAGGTTGATGGAAAAGGATATCTGTGAAGCTATTGAAGTAAATGACTCTTTAAGGTTACAGTCCTCATAGCTTCCTAAACTGCAGGTTTAGGTGGTGAGGGAGCTGTGAACTGAATTTAAGGTGCCAACAGTTTTTTTCCATCATTAAACTGAAATTTGGAGTATTCTGCCTTTACAAAAATAAAAGTAAAAGCAAAATCATCTTCAGTTGGTGAAAGGAATCCAAAAGCATTTCGGAGATGAACAAGGTCCCATGGAAAAGACTACTCTGTCACATCTGTTGCTCTTAGAAAAAGCTGAATGTTAAAGTTAGTTAGTGACTCATAATCAACTCTTCTCTCACTGCACTATTTAACAAATTTAATTAGCATTCTTCAAATTGGTGAGATTTAACTGTTGCCTAATATTCCACAGTAGGAATATACCATAATTTATTTAACCATTTGACTTTTCTTGGACATTTTGTCACCAACTAATTGCCCTGAAGAACTCAAGGGAGGTTTCTGAAGCATTTAACTGTTTCTCTAAATTGTTTGTTTCTTTTTTATGTTAAGAGGTGCAATCATCAACCACCCTGAACCAGTCCAAACCCCACCACAAGAGCATTACCTGCACAGATGGGTCAAAAAGTGCCCAAGAGATGACCTTTGCCTCATTTTAATGCTAAGATCTTCACCCTGGTCGGAGCTTAGGCCTTATTACCATAACATGTGATGCATATGGAACATATTTTCCAACTACGCCTGCACAAGTGAATACCCACCTTTCCCTTTTGAATATTCAATCCCCGTTGGAAATAAAAGTCCCTTGCTTTCTTGTGTTCGGGGACAGCTATGACTTTGGAAATGATTCCATGTGGTCTCCTATTTGCTGCAAATAACTTTTACTTTGTGTAGACAACTACTTCTGGTGTGAAGGCTCTGATTTCAACTCACCAGAAAATGGATCCACTTTGGTTCAGTAGCAATTTGGGTTCTTTCACAATTCACTGTGATGAAGAGTTTTGTTCACCAACCTTTGCACATGTCTCTGATAATTTCCTTAAGGTTTATTTCTAAAACTTTAGTTGCTGGACACAGGCAAGGAATGTTTTAAAATTCTTGAAATGTTTACTAATTTACGTTTGCTCCAACATAGCATGAAAATGCTCATCACTTTGAACCAGATACTGTATATTACCCTTTTTTATAATTGTTAATCTGATAGGCAAAAAGTTATTTCTATTTGTATTTATTTGATAATTGGGGAGGTAACAGAAAGGATGCAAAATAGAATAGGACAAAATGTAGGACAAGTGTGCCTATTTTATTTTAGCTCTGTTGATTCATCACTGATTTATCATGTATGTCTTGAGTTTCCGTTTAACTTTTTTGCATACTGAATCATTGTATGTGAATCATACTAAGTCAGAGTCTTTAAGAAACTCACAGTCTATTTCTAGAAATGGGTATGTAAACAAATAATTATAGCACAGTGAGATAACTGCCTAAAATATGTAGAAAGTTCTTTGAGAACATAGAGGAAGAAAACAATAAGTGGGACAAGATGATGGAGAGATTAGGGTTCACAGAAATAGTAGCATTTGAGTTTAATCTTCGAGACTGACATTGCTTAATGTACAAGTATAGGAGAGGAAGGATGTTCAAGAATAAAGAAGAGAATGTATAAATTCAGGAAGTATAAGGGAAATAGTGTATTCAGAGAACTGCAAAGAGGTCAGTATGATTAGAGTATGGAATTCATTTTGGTGAGCGTGAGATAATCAATTTAGAAAAGTGAATTGTGATCAGATAGTGAAGGATCAGTCTCTTAAACTTTAACCCTAACTCTAACATAACATTTTAACTAAGACAAGGATTACTACTATATATTTCTATAGCATCATGAACATATGTCCTCATAATACTGACCACATTTTAATTACTTATTCGTTTGACTGTGTTTAGACTCTAAAATCTATGAGAGGAGGGAGTGTGTCTGTCAGATTCACCATCATATCTAGCACAATGCCTGTTGAATAAATGAATTAATGAATGGACTTCATAACATAGACATCAAGAATTTATTGAAGCAAGGATTTGTTAAAGCAAATGAGTAGCTATATATAAAATTAATTCTAAGTAAACATATAAATATGTTTATACAATATTATGGTGGTTTGAAGAGTGACCACCAAAATGATATATCCACGTCCTAACTAATCCCCCACCCCCACACCTGTGAATGTGACCTTATTTGGAAATAGGGTCTTAGCAGATGTACTCAAGGATCTCAAGATAAGACCATGCTAGTGGTGGGGAGGAAGAACTATTCCTATACCCTCTAGGTCTTTCTGATTGTCTAAGAATTAAATTGATATGAGACAGAATAACAGGAGAAAATCTAAGTTTAATATCACGTATACATGGGAGAAGCCCAGAAAAACTGAATAACTTGCCAGAATGGCTAAGGCCACCACCTTAAATACCATCTTCAGCTAAAGACAAAGGAGGATGTTGGGGGTAGTGGTTTGGAACTTCAAAGTGGGGGAAGGCAATTTACATGGAGATGAAAAAGCAAATGTTTGATAAACAAATGTTTGCTGGGCCATCTATAGACAATGTGACCTGAGGGAAAGAAGTTTGGTAAAAAAAAAAAAAAGCTTAATAAGGATCCTCCCAGTCTATCATACCCAGAGTTATCTATGGTGATAGCTCCATTCTGGGACAGACTTTCTCTCTTAAATTCTTTTGGGCAGTTAGGGGAAAGAGCAAAGTTTCTTTCAGAGTCTTTTGTCCTTAAAAATAATCAAGCCAGAGAGACATATTCTGAGGTGGCCAATTATGATCCCCCACACTAGATTTAGGGTAGACCCTATGTTCAAGGACAGGTGTCCTTATAAGAGAAAGAAGAGGGAAATTTGAGACACAGGCACACAGGGGAGAAGGCCATATGAAGATGGATGCAGAAATTGGAGTTATTTTGCCACTAATGAAGGAATGCCTGAGGCCACCAGAGGCTGGAAGAGGCAAGGGAATATTCTTCCCTAGAGCCTTCAGAGAAAGCGTGGCCCTGCCAACATGTTGATGTTGGTCTTCTGGCCTCTAGAACTGTAAGGTAATCAATTTCTGTTGTGTTAAGCTACCCAATTTGTGGTAATTTGTTACAGTAGCCCTAGGAAACCAGTATAGATATATTTTATATATTCAATTATATAGGTTTAATCACAGATGGAAAAGTGAGGTATAGAATGAAAAAAGAAAGGCTGAAGATAGGATAAGAATTAAGGAGGGCATTTGTTGTGAATGGACCCCGCTGGAAATGATCGGATACTGAAAAATGTCTGTAGCAAGGGAATATATCTTATATATTCAGAAGATAGAACTTATAGATATACTGGATTTGGGGGGGAATAAGTAACAGAGAAGGTAAAGATGAGTCCCAGATTTCTCACACAAGTAATTGGTTGACTGATGGTTTTATTAACAGAAATAAAGAATGCAAGATGAATCATGGATTTGGTAGATCTGCACCTCAGACTGAGGTATTCTTTGTCACGTGTGGCCAGGGAAATATCCTCTCCCTTAGCTTACTGGTCAGATAATTAATTATACAGGGATTTTATAGTATTCTGGAACTAAATCTCCCATTCTTTGCCTAGGGACACTCTGTGCATGTTGGAGGACACTTAACTCTCAGCCAGCAAATTGACAACTATGCCTTATCCCTCACTTCCTGCTTGTGCAGAGTCTTAGTGTCTGTTGGAGGTGAGGGCTTAGTGCTTTCTCAGGTCTTTCTTGAGCATGCACATAGCCGTGATATACTCACAGTCCTATATGTGAGCATGCCCTTCTAGATTTCCAGGAATATGTCTGAACTTTTTAAAGCCTTATACAGACAACTCATTCCCTAGCTTTTCCTTTTAAGATTTTTCCTTAGCTTGTTCTGTGTCCCAACTTTTATCCATTGCTTCAGGCATCCATGAAGTTAATCAATTGCCTGTAATTATTTTTGACAAACACCCCTTGGGAAAAGGCTTTTTACTGTTGGCAACCTCCAAGTCAGATCAAATAAGGCAGGCTTGCAAGTAAAGTCTTCCAGGGAAACACCTGGAAGGTCACCAGACAGGTAAAATAATGTGAATTCTTTGGGAATGAGGCTCTGAAGGAGCTCCTAATCCATTCTGCTTCTTCTGGGGACTTCAAGGCTGTGAGTTTTCATGGTGATCGTGGGCTGTTGGTTCTCAAAGCTACTGAGAATCTGGAGATGGGGATTGGAATAGGGCAAGCTAAAATGCCACAAAACTTGCTGCTCTTGCTGAGATTCATCTGTTTTCCTTGAATAAATTCTCCATGAATTGCTGCAAGCCTTTGGTCAATTTCCAGATTTCTGAAAAAGTTGTTTCTGATAATTTTTGCCAGTTTTTCCATTGCTTTTAGGAAGGAGACAATTTCAGAAGGTCCTAATTCTGCCATTTTTGCTAATGTTACTCTATGATGGTTTTCATCCCACACTTATATTTGAACAGATTTTTACATTAATTACAATAGGTTCCAATTACTGCTTTTATTTTTATTATTATATGTACACTTAGGTAATATGGTCAAAGATTTTCAAGGACTAAGTCTATATAGTGGAAAGGAGTTTGGAGTATAAAGATCCCTTTAGTCCACTTCAGTAGTGACCTTGGTCCCTATTCAGACCCTCATTATGTATATATGTCAAAATCAATCTTTAAAGCTGCTTTTTATTTACAACCTCTGAAAGTTTCTTGAATGTATGTAGTAGCAGTTGAGCGACATTTTAGCTATTGTTCTTATTAAATATATCAAAGAAGTTCTCTCTGTGGTTTTTCTTTTGAACAAAAAAAATCCAATCTTCCTCATTCCCTCTAGAAGAATTCCATCACTGGATAAAAGAATTACTAAGATTGCTAGCTGGGCAAAATCATAGCATTACTATAACAAGAAATAATAAAATAGAAGAAATGCCTCATGTCAAAATCATAGAAAAAGACAAGTTAGAATTACTCACATTTTTTAACATAGCTGTATCTTCTGTTTTAAACATCACAGTTCTACAGAGAATGATAGATTTTCATATGTGTTTTCATGTCTTAGGGAAAAAATAGGTTAATCAATATCATGTGACTAAAATTAAGGTAAACAATTGACTTTTAATCATTTGTGTGTGGATAATCCTTACAAGGCCTTTCTTTCCTTATATTTCTCCTCCTTATCTCTCACTGTTTTCTCGAGTTACTAACGCTAGGGAGGAAAACTCTAAGTGGGATGTCTGAGTATGATATTCAAAGAAAATCCTAAAATCAAATATAGTTGATTTAGGATTAACTGTTACTCTGTAATACTATGCCATTTACCTTTTATTGGAATATTTGTACATTATGTATATAAAGGCAAAAATTGTTTCAACAATAGCATTTTATTATTAAACTTATATATTTATACTTAATATTACTCAACTAGTTTTAAAATCATAGATATTTCACCATGAAAGGAACTGTTGAGATGAAATCCACTTATCTCTCACTCTGTCTCCATCAGTCAGTACTTATGTCTTCAACATTTTCTCTACACATTCCTTCTACCTGCTTGCTTTAATGTAAACCTGACTTTCCCCCGAAGATACCACTTCTCCAGCATTCTTGTCAAGTGGTAGATGTTTATTCTTTCACGTCTTGTATATTGGGGGATAAAGAGTTAGTGTCCTACTTCCTCCACTTTGAAATAATTTTCCTCTTATCTTAACCTCTTGTTAAATAATTATCTTACCTTCTTGTTAAAGCAAATAAAGCAAATGTAATGCAAAACTATTTCAGCAAAGATATGTCTTCCTCAAAGATCTGAATTTTTGCTGGAGTATCCAGTTCAGCATTGCCTCACCTTACACATGCGTAAGGTCTAATTTCTTGTTTTTGATGGGATTGGCTATTTATTTCTGAAGTTCCAGCTTCATGCTATGGGCAGTCCATATTTCACTTACCACATTTGTTTCAACTCCCTATTTAATTTTCATGGCCCTTGGGCATTTCTCTTTCTTGAAAGATCAACAATGTAAAAAGTACATTTTTTTATGCTTTAAACAACATCTATGTGTTTTGCACCGGAATTTTCATCCTTTTATCTTCAGAATATCTAGTTCACTGTTCTTCAGGAAGCATAAATAAGGACTTTTCCTTGGATTTTTAATTTAATGACCTAATGTGCTGTTTGGATTTTTCTTTGTATCTTGCACCCATGTTTATTTTATAATACATACATGCGTACATATATACATTACTACACATAATGGAAAGCAGCCTAATTTATTCCATAAATATTTCATGATTATGATACCAAAATCTTGATATAATGCTATGCTTGTTCCAAATGAAAGCATGTATGTTCACACACACATACACAAGAAAAAAACTCTCAGATTATTTATTGGTGAAACACTAGATTTATTCCCCTTAAATCAGGAACAAGGAATATCTACTATTATAATTATTTTATAATGTTTCAAGACAATATTACAAGAATTTTTTTAGACTTTCACAGATGATGTAAATATTGTATCAGAATTTTCATTTTGGCTGTTTAGCTTCAAAATAAACCTTGATTCAATTGACTTAATTCATCTTTGCTATTTGTTTATTTAACATCGTCATCACTTTAATGCTGCATACATATTATATCTGTTGTATATTGCTTTGTCTTAGCCAATAACTACATGGAAGTGGTATGCTCATTTTCTACTGTTTGTTATCATGATGGAAGAAAGACTCAGTGGCCTGACACAGAGGGCCACTATGTAGGAATTGATTCTTGAATGACTTAGTGGCATTATAGAAAATATTTCTTTTTTTAAGATTTTATTTTTTTTCCTTTTTCTCCCCAAAGCCTCCTGGTACATAGTTGTATATTCTTTGTTGTGGTTCCGTCTAGCTGTGGTATGTGGGACGCCGCCTCAGCGTGGTTTGACGAGCGGTGCCATGTCCGCACCCAGGATTCGAACCAACAAAACACTGGGCCGCCTGCAGCAGGGCGCGCAAACTCAACCACTAGGCCACGGCGCCAGCCCCTAGAAAATATTTCCATATCAAATAAGACATAGATGATGATTTGTTAATTTGATTTCATCTCAAGAATGATGCTCTTCAGTACATATGCTATTCTTAATTTTTAATGTATAATCTTAAAAATTCAAAATTTTGCTGCTATAGTGAAAGATACATGTTGGCACTGTTGTTGAGAAAGGCATACTGTAAAGTAATGTATCATTTTGTTAAAATATTACTATTTGTTATTTTTTAAAAAAACACTTTCATTAAAATTCTTGTTAGCTTCTTTTATGTCCCTGGTGACCAGACCTACCACTTTTTTGTCCTCGTAACTCACGTTCTAGATCCATTTTATGCTCTAGATATTGTAGTTTCTCTATAGCTTATGTACAACTTTACACATTTTTAAAGGATATGAAGAAACTGGTGATTCTTTTTTTGGAGAATAGCAGAACTATTTGGTATAATAGGCAATATATCATTTTAGAAATGTTAAAAGAATTAAGATTATTCAGCTTACTAAATGAAGAGTAAAGGACTGGTTAGATTACCATCCCCAATATCATAAAAAGCTTCTAAGAAAAGACTATTGAAGAATAATGTGCATGTATTATCAAATAAAAAGAGCTTCACTTAAATAGAAATGAGAAATATGATTTTTAGACAAGCAAAAAAGATTAATAAAATACTGAAACCCATTATATGCTTCTTGAGATCTTCAACACAATAGACCATCATCCATCCTGAATGGTTTAGCCTAAAGGAAGAGGGATTAGGTCAGGCAATGCCACAGTTTATATCTCTCATTTTGTAAATTCCTACATGACTGATCTCATCAATAGGTAACGCTAGCAGTTGGAAAAGGCCCTTTTTGGCACTCGCTGGAATTTGCTGGCTTGGAATGAGATGTTTTCGCCTTCTCTGAGCATGGGTAATTCTAAATTCACCAAGAATGAAATACCAAATCTTCCTCACGGGAAGAAGACTATTTCATCCTCCCTTTTACCCTTGAGTATTATTTCTAAGTTTCAGCATTAAATTAGATTAGCAATGAAACAACTCTCTGACCTTTGTTGGACATTTGACCTACACTGATATTACCAATGATGTATACATGAAATAAATCTACACCACAAGCTTACAGAATATGCCCCAGCTGTTGAATGATAAAGCCATTGTTCAGTAATACACAGAATAGGCCAGCGGCTGAAATGTCTATATGCCAATTTGCCTATAGTTCAAAAGTATATTCCACTCAATGCAATACCCTTTCTGCCTGTCTCTAGCTTGCATCTCCCTAACCCCATAGCTGAGAAAAGCTTTATGTAAAAATATTTTCATGCTGAGATAAGCTAAATCAACATTTATGGGCAAAGACTAGTCACTACACATATTTTATTATACCATAAAAAATGTTCATAGAATGTGACAATTTTTCTGACAAACCATAGTGCTATTTTTTGTCTTGTTTTTTGTATTTTTATGTTTTAGTCTTTGGTTTTTAAATATTTTTGGTATTCCTGGCCAGTGGATTGTTGTCCAATTTTATGGACAATTTATATTGTCCATAAGTTGAGTTTTTAGTGCATATATCTCAATCTGGTGTTTGAAATCCATTCCTAAAAGGCACATATTAAGGCATGCCAATCTAGATTTTCTACAGAAGGTGAGATTGTTATGTTTTAACTGTGCAAAACAAGAAAAGAATGATATTGATAGTTTTGATTTAGTAAAATATCGAGCTGGTAAAATTTAAAAGAACTGTGATCAGACTAGATGGGAAAGTGGGATTTAATCAAAATATTTTTAACCTCTCCATCCCCAAATCTTCCCACAACACACTAGGAGTGATATATTAAAGTTAATATGACAGGTAGGTACATGTGAAGGACTAAATGTCCTATATAAATGTACTAAGAGTAACAAGCTTTGACATTATAGGTTTTCCTCTCTATATGAACAAACATTCCAATATAAGAGTTTGCAAAATATATAAGTGGGGGAGTAAATATATAAGCATTTGCTGCAAAGCTCCTTTTCAATGGTGAAATGAGTTTATATAAGGCATTACTTAGAGATATGCTTGTAGCATACAGTTAAAAGCAACCATTTGTTGAAGATTCTTCTGAAATGAAAATAAGTTGTAACCAAAAGTCTAAAGTAGATCAATGGAAAATGAGATTTAATCTTTTTCAAAAAAGCAGATTTCTGGGGCCAGCCCGGTGGCACAGCGGTTAACTTCGCATGTCTACTTCCATGGCCAGGGTTCGCAGGTTCGGATTCTGGGTGCGAACCCACGCACTGCTTGTCAAGCCATGCTATGGCAGGTGTCCCACGTAAAACAGGGGAATACAGGCACAGATCTTAGCTCAGAGCCAGTCTTCCTCAGCAACAGGAGGAGGATTGGCAGCAGGTGTTAGCTCAGGGCTAATCTTCCTCAAAAAAGAAAAAAAAGCGGGTTTCTCAGAACATATATATGGTATGTAGAAGGTTGTACCTTATTCAACAGCTACACGTATTGAGAATTTAGAATCATGTGAAATGGTATAAGTCCTAGGAATTTCATTAGCTTACTACCAATCATAGAAGGCAGGAAATAGACCTTTTTGGAATGACATAACAAGTGGGGGAAGCAATAAAGTAAGAATGAGTAGGAGGAGCAGCTGAGGATGAGAAGTTTCCACCTTATTCAATTTGTGCCCGGTGAAATGTTGACAGAACACTGATAATTGCCAGACTCAGATATCCTACTTCTTGTCTGTTTCCTAGATCTAACTTTTTCTTACTGCAGCAAGGATAATCTTTTCAAACATTACTCATATCAGATTACATTTGCATAAACATCTAGAGATGAACCTCACGCTAAATTTCTCAGGCTTGACTTAAGTTTCCCCTTTATAGCGTATCTATTACCTCCATTTCTTTTGATTCCACATACAAGGAATATAAATACATGGTACCCTCCCACATAAAACACCCTCTTACATCGCTGTTATTATCTGCCTTCATCTCACGTGCTGTGAATATTTGTCATTACATTTGGGTGTTTATTATCTGAACTCCCATGTTGCTGAATTTCTTACATTGTGAATTTTAGTGGAAGAGAGAGCCCACCACACGCTATGGAAATGAGAAAAAAAAGATTTCCACTTCTCCAACCTACCTTTTAGCTAGGGGATAGGCATGTGACTAGGTTTGTCACCCACCAAAATTTTGAATTTGGTGTTACTGTCACTGCTTTTTTCACTTACTAATAGCGTTCATTCCCCATTGTACCCTTGCTCCCTTTCTCCTCTTCATTTTCCAAGTGCAGTTTTTTCGTCTTCCTTGTAATCATGATTTAATGAGCTACCAAATAGATTTGAAGAAAATATACTTTTTCTAAATGATCCTAAAACTGTTGTAGTTGCCTGCAATTAAGAACCTGAACTGAATCATCTTGTATATCTGGTCTCATGTTTTTGTTTTGTTTTATTTTTGAGGTTTCAACTATAAACCTTCATTAAAAATATTTTGGATAGTTTTCCACTTCCAAAATATGCACTTTTTTTTACAAAGGAAAATGTCTACAGTCCAGAAAAATGTCCTAATGGCAGGGATTCAGGCATTTATATGAAAGTTTGTGGGGAAACTAATTTGAGGCAGAGGGGCATTCCCACATTACTTTCAAATTACAGTTAGGAAGCGACTTACTTCCTACATAGTCACTTCCAGACATATCAAATATGACATCCAAAATGTTTCACAATTCTAGGGATTGAAGTACAGAATATTTTCTTAATTGTATATCTATCTTATTTTTTATTTATAAGTGGATTATGTCTTGAAAAAAAGTTAAAAAACCTAAAGCCTACCCCTCAAATCAATATATTTAAGGATATGTTCTTTATTACACTTTCTTATGGATTTTATAAGGTTGTAATCATGCTATACATTCAATTTTGTATATTGTTCTTTCTTACCATTATGTGAGAAAGATCTCTCATCTAAAATTATAAGTGGAAGGACAGAGAACCCAAATTAATAATAAGCCACTCTATTTTTGTTCACTGTAACCACTCTTGAGTGGAACACTCAGGCTTTATTTGTTCTGTAAGAGAGCAAACTAACTCTGTAATGTTATCTAAAAACAAATAGCAAACTGGGTCAGAATCATGCTTCATACAGGCCAGTAAAGTAAGAGAAGCACAACTGACTGGCCTTTGTTCCAGGGACTTTTGGACAGTCCTACAGAATCGAGTGCCTTCTTGGCTATTTGCCACAGGACAGTGAGTTCTTCATCTGGGAGCGTCAGGATTTGGAAATATTACTAGGATGTGATAGTATAGCAAGATTTAGGCCTTTCCATTCCCAGAGATAATTTATTTATGTTATAAATAAGGACTGCAAGAGATCATGGGATGTTCTCTAGTCTTTATGGCTTGCATTATACCATGAAAATTTTTATATACATGCTAATTTGTAAACATCTGTGTAATTGTAGAATGTCCTTGTCTCAGTGCCCTAATAGAGGAAAAATTATAATTGATTGTCTTCACTGACAGTCAATTTAGGCATGAAAAGAAGAGATAGGTTTTGTGAAAGGAGAAGAGCAGGGAGTGGGCCATGCCCATAACGACTGACCGTGGACAAACCACTTTTAGGGGAAGACAGGAGACTTTTTTTTTTTTTTTGAGGAAGATCAGCCCTCAGCTAACATCTTCTGCCAATCCTCCTCTTTTTGCTGAGGAAGACTGGCCCTGAGCAAATATCCGTGCCCATCTTCCTCTACTTTATATGTGGGACGCCTACCACAGCATGGCTGGATGAGCGGTGCCATGTCAGCACCCGGGATCCGAACTGGTGAACCCCGGGCCGCTGAAGCGGAACGTGCGTGCACACTTAACCGCTGCACCAACCGGCCGCCTCAACAGGAGTTTTGATTCTCTGCTTGGACGTTTGGAACAGTTAAACACATAATAAAGAAACATTATCTTAGAGGGCTGAGAAACCAGGGTGAATAATATCTGATTATCACTTAATATTGTCTTAAATAGAAAACAAAGGAAATTTGTGGAAATCTCTTTTGACCAAATCTATCTCTGATAGTTCTGAAATTCTTATTTGCTGCCTTCTAAAAAGAATCTTATATGAGACCAGCTGTAGAGGAAAGAAAGTCTTTCCCCCTGACATTTTGACCAAAATTTCCTCTCAAACATCTTAAATATTTACCTTAAAAGCCTTGGGGTATCTTTTTTATTTTTTTAACTTTAATGAGGAATAATTGACAAATATAATTATATATATTTAAAGTATTCAATGTGGTGATTTGGCATATATATTTACATTATGTAATGAGTACCAAGATCAAGATATTTACACATTCCTCACCTCACATAGTTAACTTTTTTTGTGTGTGTGACGACAATACTTAAGATCTACTTTCAGCAAATTTCAAGTACACAGTATCATATTATTAACTATCAACTATTAATCAGTCACCATGTCGTACATTAGATCCTCAGAACTTATTCTTATAATTGAAAATTGTTATCCTTTTTAACATCCCTAATTTCTGTTTACAAATCTATCACTCTCATAATTATACTTCTTTAAACCATTTATATGTCTAGAATGTGCCATTTTTTTTGAATAGTAATTGCACTTTGCTTATTTTCTATGTATAAAATGGTGAAGTAATATTTAGTGAATTCCCATTAAATGTCTGGGACAGAAATACATCATCTCATTTAATTCTCAAAACAAGTTATTATAATTCTCATTCTTTGGATGAAGAAAGTGAGATTCAGAGACAAAATAACTTGCTCGGAGTCACACAGCAGATAAGTATTGGACCTAGGACTCTCACTCAAACCTGTTTTACTCGAACATCCAAGTTCTCTTTGTTAAACCATGCTCTCTCCTGTGGAAAATATATTTTTTTCATGGTCCTAAAAATACCTGTTCTGCAATTTAAACATTGCCCCTGGTTCTATAAAACAAGGACCTAGAGAATAACATCTCACTGGAAAGTCCTAGTTTAAGGTTGTTCTTCTATGGCAACATCTCCTATTCGGTGATGATTTCAGTTTCTCCTACCCCACTCGGCGTCTTTCTTGTGATCGAGTGACTGTAATTGCATATAGTATTCCAAGCACAGTTGTTCTGTTGTTTCACAATGCAGGATATGTGTTGGTGTCCTCTGTATAAGAAACAGTCAACAGTGACTTCCAAATCCCCATTCTGGGATTTGATGGATATTTCAGAGCCAATCATTTAAATGTGGTTTAGATTAATTTTCCCTAAATGCATATGAACCATTTGGAATCCAAAGGAAGTTGAGCAATTTTATAAAACCTGCTCCATACTATTCATCTGCCAAGTGGCTTAGTCATGTTAATTAGATACTTTTGCGTTAAACTGAACTGTGATTTTTTAACTTAGTTGTTAAGAGAGTACATGTAAACACATTTACAAAAGCAAACAAAAAGAAAGAGGAAGACGTTTACGAGTACCACAACAATTTGTAGGTTCATATATTTATACAGTAACCATTCTTAATTGTTCAAAAATATCTTCTGTGAGCCAAACAAATCTGGAGTCATGCAGCATCAGAAGAGCACTATTTTCTTCTTGTTTGTGAGCAAATATTAAAATAGTAGAACACTGAGTTTGCTGATTAGTGGCAACTTTAACAAAAGTCTGAGAAGATATCTCCTTGAAACTTTTCCCTCTTTCTTTGATGCAAGATCCAGTTATCATTTACTGTTTAGTATAGCAAACAAGATTCAACTAAGGAGCTGGGGAGGAAATTGACGTCTAGGTTGATATTTAATTAGCTGTGTTAAAACTTCTGCAAAGCTTTATTTGCATTAGAGGATAATAAGACAGCCTCCAAATATTATTAAAATCAGAAAGTTAAAGTTTTTCAGGTAAACATATCTGTCCCTTTTAGAATACTTGACTGGTATATGGATGTATATTCTATTTTTAATATATTTGTAATTATTCTAGATCTTCCAGATGGATTAAAAAATTATAGACCGTTTCTTACTTTATTTTTTATAATATTCTAGGAGTCTAACCCAAAATATAAACACAAGTGATATTCTACACATTTATAGTATCGCATTAAAGTATAATTAAGACACAAATTAATTTTCATAATGACAGCTTGTGTTATTTAAAATTTTATAGTTTACAAAACAGCTTCATAAATTGTTTGGTCATTTGATCTTAAAAACTGGCTTATGAATTAAGCAGAGTAGGAATAATTTCTATTTTCCAGTTGAGGAAACCAAGGTTTATGATGCTCAAATAACTTACCCAAAGGTACAAACCTCATAGAAAGAAGCCCTAAAAATGAGGGATCTTCTGAGTCCTCATCTATTACACATTATCTCCTTTCTTTACATATATGGCTTCCATCATAATATATTCTTCTGCTGCTTTGTTCTTCATTTTCAATAAGAACAAAAACTGAATGGTAAATTCACAGAGTGGCAAAAATCCTGACTGCTTGCAATTTACTACTCTGATTTCAGACAAAACCAAATTCAAAGAATTCAAGGTTAATGAAGTTTTTGCGGTTTTTAACAACATTCAGCATGTTTAACAGCTCGATTCCAATATTTAACACATGCTTCATGGTCAAGAAATTATTTATTTTAACCAACCTCCTAGTTAACATGCTGAAAGTTTAACCTTCTTTTTCAGGAAAAAACTATCAGCTACATGCCACACTGTTTTCATATATTTGAAAACCAAACATGATTAAGCTGATTGAGGATTCTGAAAATATTGCTCACATTCACTTACATAAAACTTTGGCACCTTTTGTAGTCTTGATTATATTAGAATTTTCAAGAAAATGGGGCACTGATTATCTTCCTGGTGAACATATAGATTGAGTGGAGTAGGTATAATTTTTAAAAATTATTTCAATAGTATTGGATCAATGGAATTTGATGAATAGTTTTCACTTCACAGGGAATTTAAAAGCAAGATTCACAAACTGTGACACTCTGTCAACTCCTGGAATGGCTTTTAAAAATAG